>NC_135538.1:10610359-10910359 GCF_045843805.1 Urocitellus parryii | reverse complement strand
GTCCCCCCAATTTTCATGTTGAAGCCCTGGACACTGTTGCTTAGACTGTGGCTCTATTTGGAGACAGGGCCTTTAAAGAATTTGAAATTACAATGAGCCCTTTAGAGTAGACCTCAAACCAACCTGACCAGTGTCCTTGTAAGAGAAAATCTGGACACGCAAAAAGACACAAGGGATGTGCACACATGGAAGGAAGACCCTGGAGGGCCCAGGGAGAAGGCAGCTGGGCTCAGAGGAGCCTGAGGAGAAACCAAGGCCTGACACCTCCATCTTGGAATTCTAGCCTCCAGCACTGAGATAAAACACACATCTGCTACCTCAGAACCCAGTCCTGTCCTGGCAGCTTTGGAAGACTAATGTCACCACCGTAACCTGGAGACATGCTCCCTAAAGGGGGGCATTGTTGTGACCAGCTGTATCTTCAGGAACTTGGACAGTCCCTGGCTTGCACTAAGCAGTCACAGAATGCCCGCGTGAAACAGGGAATAGACTCACATCCTGGGTCTCTGCTTCCTTGTCTGGGAAGGAAGAACCATCATGCGGCTACCTCACCGGGTCCTGGTCGGTATCAGAGGGAACTCACATGCTTGTGTCCCTTTTATCCACCAAGAACCACACCAGGTCTTCCTCATTATCACCCATCACCACACAATGGTGTAAGGCTCACAATCACCCCAAACCTGTTTCATCATGATATGAAGAGAGGAAACCTGTTTGTCCCCATGAGGGACAATTACCAATTATCATCTGGAAGGAATGCAGGATTCTGGGGTGGTAGGTATTTTAGAATGATCATGACTTTGTGTACTCTGAGTCTCAAGGGACACGCACTTTCAGGACACGTAGTTGTCAACATACCTTAAAGCTGTCACCTATGCTTCTTGACATGAGCATCTGAATGAACAATTACAGAACTGAGGCTATTAGAAATCTCCATAAGATAGGGGTTGTTGTCACAAATATTATTGTACCCAACTGTGTTTTTGTATAACTCTGGTAATAATGCAAAATTAATCTCTGTTTTATGGGTAACACTTCCTGTTGTGCTAAGAGGAAAGAAATCTCAATTCTGTAAGCTAGGCATTTGTCAGCATTCAAAATATGACCACAAAGAAAAGTGATGACAATCTAGTTGCTTCAATGTTCTGAGACATACCATACCGTTCATCATTTTAAAGAATTCATCTGTGTTCAATTCTGCATGACTAGTCCACCAATTCTTGGATTCTTCACATTTTTGTTGCTGAAAATTACTAAGGGTAACTGGAATTTAGGTCAAGGTTTAGAGACAGTTCCATTTGGGTGAGGGCTCTTTGGTTGGGACCCAGCAAGAGATTCTGCCAACCACCAGGTGGCAGGAGGCCGTCTTCCACAGGAGGAGGGAGTTCAGTTGTGGGCTTTCTGTGACCAAGGGACTCGCCTTAGAGCCTTGAGATGTGCAGCAAGGGAGCCTCTGGAGAGACCTCCCGGGGAAGCTTCCCTGCTGAGAAAGTACTGAAAACCTTAAGTCAGAAGAGGGATTACAAATTCAAGGCCACAGCACATAGTGAACTACATAGTGCACCTTTCATGTTGACAGCACTCTCTGGAGTTGTGAGGTACACAACATGCATAGTTGTACAGGTGGCCTAGAATCCCATTTCCTAAGAAAACTGGTCCTGGGGGGTAGGGAAATGAAGCATGAGCGCTGTGGCATTGTGGTGGTACATTGGGTGGTACTTCCCCTCGTATGCATGGATTGTGGGAAATTTAAGTCACTTGGGTGCAGGGTTTTCAGAAGCTGCTTAGGCTGAGCAACATTCTCAGCTCCAATATCTCTGAAATGAACCGTCCATGGTCAGGATGCTTTTCTGCAGGAGACTGACCTGGCATCTGATGTCAACCCAGGGCAGACACTAAGAACATCCAAGAGGACTGAGCAGGAAAGCCAATGTTTGAAAAACAAGAAAATCTGGAAGCTTTTCTCCAGTGTTACAAGAAGTTGGAAGAGACCTTGCTAACTGCTGTATTGTTTTCCCTCCCTGCATTCTGCGTGCTAAGTCTTCCCATTGCAATCACACAGATGAAAAAGCTAGGGCTGAGCTTTTCTGAGCGGGTGCTTTTGTATCATTTGCCCCAAAACCACACAGTGAAGAAATCATGAAATCTACTTTGGACCTTGAGCTCTCTGGCTCCGTTTTCCTCTTCCTCTCCATCCTGCTATTTCACTTCCTCGTGTATATCAAACTAGATTTTGATTCATTTAATGGTGACTTTGATTTTGATGCATTAATAAGAGCTGAGATTAACTGGGCCCAAAGCTTACCTTTATCTCTTTCTGGTTTATTCACCATCTGCTGATAAGTTAGGTCTCCCCTGTCTCCACCACCATCCCTTCTAGTGCAGCCAAGCTGCATTGGGTTTTCAACCGGAGTGTATCTGAAGTTTGTCCTCAATCCCATTAAAAGTCCCTGCTCCGTCTTCTGACTTCAGCAACGTCTGGAATATTAGCAGCTCCAATTGCTTTTCTTCTCCTTCCAGGTCACAGTAACTATCACAACAACAATAATAACAGTGTTTTTGACATGAATCCTTTTTACCTGTAAGTATTCAAAACCACTTTGACTTAAGTGGTTGAGAAAACTCTGAATTGCCAAGGTTTAAATAAAATTTAGAAGAAAAAAAATAGCAGAAGAAACCATCTTAATTTAACATACAAAGAGCTATATTTCAGTTCTGTCCAATTAGCAGTGTTCAATATTATTAAAATCTGTTGACAAAAAAGTAGCAGATGCTCCATTTTCCTTGATGTTAATTAATGAAGTTTTTACCTCCAAAAAATTCAGAGAAACCGGATCTTTTATAATCAAATAGCTTTCGCCTACACAAAATCTACGTCTGGAAAAACATGCAAGTGTGTCAATATTCAAAAAAGGATAATTACCCTCTGAGTTCCCTAGATCTCATTTCTCTCTTAGTGTTCCAACCACAATATGCACCAGTTTCTACCAAGATAAACAGTGATAATAATTACATGGTGGAAATTATTAGATCTCTCTGGCTGACTCTTTATAGCAGGAATGGCTCATTGGCACCACCATAAAATTAGATTATAACGATCCTGACAAGGTTCTCCACCAATTTTCAACCTATAGAAAATAGTTTTTGAAAATGTTGATTTTCTAAATTCTTTATTGTATATATATTTTTGAACATATACAAAAATAGAATAATGTAGTGAACAGTCAACTGTCTACTATGCAGTTTCCAGTGATCACCCCTTGGACATTCTTACCCCACCTACTACCCTATCCTCACACTATTTCAGTGTGGATCATTAAAGAGAGGATTCTTTATTAAACATGAACAAAACAGTTCCATTGTACCATGCAAAAAAAAGACACCAATTTATTAATATTAATATATGAATTTCCCTGATTAGCCCTTATTTGGGGAGGGCTATTTGGTTCCTTTGAATCAACTGCCAAATAACATTTATAGATTATATTTGGTTGACATAAACTATGCCCAAATCTTCCTAGTCTACAATAAACATTTATTTCTTGCTCATATTGTATCACTGCTGACCTGGCTCAGCTGAGCATGACTAGGCTGGGCTCCATGTGACCTCTATTCCTAGAAGCCTGGCTGACAGGGCAAGAGTAACCATTGTTCTCAGGGTTGAGGGAGGAGCAAGGAGATAGAGCCAAACCAGGCAAGGTCACTGGAAAATTCTGCTGGGACTTCATGCATGAATCTTGGACTCAATGATCAGAGTGATTCCATGACTAAGTCCAAATTCATTTTGGCTCCCAAATCAATGCCAAGGTTTTCTGCTCTGTTGAAAGTGGGGAGAGGAGGTTTCTGTGGCCCATTAAAGATTATCCTATGATCTAATGCATGAGATACAGAACAAAGGTTCCCAGTTCATTCACATCAATAGAGGTGCATCTCCATCAGCCTCTTGTACCCCATCCATTTAAAACCAAAGTATCAAACCTGGAATTCTGAGACCTGGATTTCTCCACCCTAATATATAATAGAGAGGAGCTTCAGCCTCATGTCACCAGTCACAAGCTTCCAGTACTCATCCATTTGACCTTGACTCATTACTGGAGCTGATCAGAATGCTAGCAAGTGCTATGAAAATAAACAGTGGTTTCTGCAGAAAACCCTCAGATTAAACCAAGTGAAAAGTTGTTGGTCACAGATCTACTCAGACACAGCAATCAGTAGCACGCACATAGGTCTCAAAGATAGACCCAGAAGCAGCATTTCTCAAATTTACTTGCTCACAGAATTCTGTTTTCAGAGCATCTTAAGGAAGCAGGGTTCTGAGGAAAGTCTTTGGGAAACATTAGTCAGTGTGGTGATGTTCTATCTCTGCAGGATGTGATGATTCCTGAAGAGTCCAGTGCCTTCCTGGATGTGCTATTAGTCCCACCACCAACCTGCTGCACTATCTGAGCTGCTTTTCAAAGCCTTCTGATGCCTGAGCCCTCCTCAGAGTCAAGACTCAGATTTAATTGGTAAGCATGGGTTCAGGGTTCAGGCATTGTCTAAAAGTCCTCCAGGTTATTCAAATTGTGCCTTGACCTGAAAACAATATCTATTCCTTCTACATTTGCTGCATACTATAGGTGTGATTCTATATTTTATCCACTCTGGTGTCCTCATGTCCACACTCAGAAGATAACTTCTGCATGTTTGCATACCTTACTTAAACCAAATGGCTTTTAACCCCCTCAGGGCTTATAATATTGCTTCCCAAAACAGCTGATCATCAAAATTAGAGCAATTTGAAAAAAAAAAATTATATTCCTGGATCTCATTCCAAACATTCTGACTCAATTGGTTGATGGTAAGATACCAGGAAATCTGTTTTGTTTTGTTCTGTTTATTTGTGATTCATTTTTTGCAAATTTCTCCAAGCAATTTATCGTGATTGGATAGTTTTGGGAACCACCCAACAGGATTCCATCCTGGCCTGGCTGAGATTACTAAAAGGCAAAATAACTCCAATCCTGGTTATTTCTGACACAGAAGCATCGCAGTTTTAAACCTATGGACTCCATCCGCTTGAATCTGAAGTTCTAAAAATTCCAAGTGCTACTCTTGTCAGGATAATATCATGTCCATCATGAGCACTGGTACTTCAGGATAACTTTTAACATCAAAGGCCTGATATTTTGTGAAATTTAAGGGGGAAAAAATAAAGGCACAGAGGTAATACCCTTCCTATCACCTTTTTCTTGTTAATAATTATACAAATGTTAAACTAGTTCTGACTTAGAAGATATTTAACTCAGGGAACTAATTGATTTGGGGAATTTATGGGCCTCGGTCCATACATAAGAACAGACATAACACCAATAGTTGCAGTTTCTTTAGTAAGAGTGACCCAACTGATAAGAACCAAATGCCTAAGAGGATCGAGGTCAAACTGGGGGACAGGTCAGGAAAGGTTTCCTTGAGCAATTGATATCTGAGGTGAGTTGTAACACATGCAAGAACTAGCTGGACGAGGGAATAACGATGGTGCTTACCCGATAGAGGAGCTGTGGAGATTCAACTGTGTGTTTAGGATAGAATGTTTAACACAGTGCAGGTCACAGGCGAAGTCCTCAAGTCATGCTAGCTAGTGTTATCCATATTTGTCCTGTGTGACATTAGAATGAATGGGGAAAGACGCAAATGTGTGATCCAAACATCATTTTCATGAAGGTCTCTCCAATCAAAACTCCAGGGAATGATGCTATTAAAAATAAAAACAAAGTGTGCCAGACTGAAAATCAGGACAGGAAAGTCACCGTCTATATGCAGTTTTGGTTTTTTTGTTGTTTTTTTTTAAATTGAACTTTTTAAATTTTTTTTTTTCCCACCGAATGACATGTCTGTGTGAGTTCAGATCTGATGCATGGCATGAAAATGACATTTGATGTGCCTGTGATCTCCCCGGCTGGGAGAATGCGAGTTCGTGTTGGAGCGAGCGAGCGTGCAGTTGGGTCTTTTCCTGCCTGAATTCAGGAGGGGAAAGAGGAAAGAGGCCAGGGCTATTTGTGCACAGGCAGCAATTATCCTCTGAAACCCAGAGCCTGGCAGTCGCTGCTCCTGGGCCATCGACACTGCTTCCTGCCGCTGGCTGCTTAATGCTGCAGAGGTGATGGGACCTGAAGGGAGCTGGCGAACAGGTGGTAATTATGACTGACACGGTGTCGGCTGGCGCAGACATGCAGCCGCGGAACAAAACACCGCAGTTAGCTAACAAGAGATCGGGGAAGGCTCGCTCGCTGGCACTGTGTCTCCTGTCTGACACCTCTGAAATTGGAGGGAGGGAGGCAGGCTTTGTCAGCCTGGGTATTCAGAGGTATAATAGGCCAGCTGAGTTGAAGGGAGAATGTTTAACATTTGTTCCTTTAGCCGCGATTATATCAGCCTCTGTTTTCATGTTGATTTGTCCACGGTGCTCTGGGCTGGCCATTTTTCCCTTTTGAAAACGTGTCCTTTGGATTCTGTCTTTGATACAGTGCAGCTTTCATGCACACCCTACATTCTGAGCAATTTTCAAACTGTCGGTGGATTTCGCGATATTGCAGCTCAGCCTATATACAAAAGAGGTTTCACAATATAGACCATCTTGTTCCTGCCTCGGCCTCAAAGGTCTTGTGGATAGACGTTGTCCCTTTCTAAAGATAAGCCAAAGAAATATGGGGGCGTGTTCTCCCGTCAATACTCCAGTCGGTTCCTATGAAGTTAGTGGGTGTCGCGTCCAAGCACGTGGACAACCGTGTCTGTTTAAAAAAAAAATCTATAATTCTACAATATTTGATAAATGCATTTGAAGATATTTTACCAGATTTCCTCCTCTCAAAAACATCTCGTTCACCTCATGTCCCAGTTTAGTTTATCTGGCCCTGCCAATGTGGGGCCTTCTCTGGTCTTGGAGCCGTGTGACGGCATGCCTACTTCAATATCTGGGTCCTGTTGTGTCATTTCCATGTGCTGCTTGCTGAAGAAAATGGTTTGGGTTTCTTCTTTGAAGAATTAGATGTAGCCCCATCCATGTGGCAAAATGACATCAAATACCAGTTTGGAGACATGTCTACAGTCTTGGGCATGGACAATAGTTTATCAACCCCTTTATCACTTATTTTTGCCCTGCCCTAGGAACAATCCATTAAAAATCTACTCAAAATAATTAGCATACTTTTGTCTCGATAACTGCAAAGGTTAGAAGATAATTTAAGGCCTGCGTGATAGCTCTTTGCAGGGCAGTGGTAACAAAGAAGGTCACCCTAATCCATGGGGTGGTGAATAGTTTGTAGATCCAGTAGAATTTAGACCTCAGTTTCTTACTTAAACTGCAAGCACTGGATCATTGGTTTCCACAAAACATTCTGGGAATTACATGTTGCCTTCAGGTCCTTACAGGGTGATGCTTCTCTGAGTCACACCCTGCCCTTGTTTGTCCTTTCCTTATAGAAAATTCTTTCCACCAACATGCAGACCCACCGTGTATCTTCAAACCCTTTTTTAATACTCTGCTTGCTTCTCTCAAAGCAACCTCACGTTCAACTTCTTTCATGTATATAAAGGTAACTCCCAAGCTTCCAACTTGAACCTGACATACACAAAGATCCTTCACTAAATATGTTCTCCTCATGGCAGATAAATGTGTTTCAGAAAAGCTATTCTCAAGTGTCCCAACTGTCACTCCTTACTGACATCAGCTCTCCCCAGGGGACCCACTCCTCTCCGGCACTGGATGGTGTATACAACTCTTGGCAATCTGATGATTTCTGTTGCTTGATTCTTCTTTTCTTGCATTTACTGAATTAGAGGGGTAGTTTGAAAGAAAATTAGGAATTGAGTCCGATCCTTCTACACTGGAGAAAACTGCAGCCCAAATAAAGTCAATTACCAAAGAATGCCAGGCCTTCCCAGTCCTAGTGGCAGAACTGTGCCTCATCCACCCTGTAACAACCTTTTCCAGAGCCCATGTGTTGGGACAGGACCTGTCCTGGTGCCATAACTACCAAAGGGAAGATGGGTCCCTGGCCTCTTAGAGCTGAGGATCTCTTTCAGGTGATGTCAAGCTCAGGTAACTAAGGAATAACTTTTGTACAGCACTGAAGCATGTGAGATTATCCTGGAAACTCCACATGGGGACATCTGAGCATGGGAGAAGTCAAGGGAGAGGCCAGAGAGGGGCAGGAAGTCACTCTTCCAGGTCCTCTGATCCATCCCTTATACCTCTGCTGGACAAATCTTCCTAGTACAATACAATTGATGTGACAGCTTTGGAAATTCTTAGGGACAGTTGATTTAGGTAAAGCGAGAGTGTTTACCTAACTAACCATGTCCTCACTTTCATGGTGTCTGTTCTTTGGGGTAAACTGAAGCTGTATTCTATGTAGCCATGCTACTAGGCCACTTCAATTCTGTATGATGCCCGCAGAAGCCAACCTGGCATTTCCTGTCACATTGCTTTCAAATAAGTTCTCAGAGCCCACTCTTTCCTGGCCTTGAAGGAAATGCTTGTCCCTCTGTTGGGTAAAATTACCCCTTCAGGTGGCCTGGTGGGTAAGACACTTGCTAAGAAGACCACAGCCTGGCTCCTCAGATGGACCCCCATCTTGGGTTTCTCCTTCCCCAGGAATTCAGGCCTCACTCTGTGCCACTCCAGCCAGCTAGAGTCCTCGACTGCCCCCACATCAGAAGACATGGAGAGCTCTCTGCTTGCTTTCCTGGAAGCTCCATCTTTGATTTGGTTTTAGGGAAAGGGAGATGGGCCATTCCTCATTGAGGGGCATCAGGGGAACCAACGTACAGACACCAACCACTGTCCCTGGAGGTCCCTGGGACCAGCCTTGTGTGAGCCTCTTTCTAAAGGTCTGGAGATGGTGGCCGGATGCTGACTGGGTTTTACTCACAGCCTCCCAGTGCTGTGGATGGCCTCCTACGGGACTACACAGGGGGACACACCTGACACCCCCAGCTTCAGAGGCCTCAACTCAATAAAACTGAGAGACCTCGGGAGGACTCACATTCAGCATCTTATCCTGCAGAAGGAAATTTTGTCTTCCCTGAGGGATGGAGAGGACTTAGACCCGAAGCACACTGTTCTTCTGCTATTTGGGTGATTCAATGACACTGAAAAATGTCCCTTCTCCCCGTGACCACTGAGTCAGCCCTGGACGGCTGGTCCACTTGAGTTCCCCAACTCATCTGATGAGAACATTGCTGTGTCCTTTGGTATCAAGAACAGTTTGGGGAGCAAATTCTTTTGCCTGATTCTGTGAGTTGCCCAATCCAACCAGACCTAGCCACCCACCTTCAGAAAGGGGCTGTTTTTCTCCACAACACAAGGTCCCCTTTTTTATCTGTTATAATTAGTTACACTTGACAGCAAAATGCATTTTGACACATCATAGTAAATGGAGTATAACTTCTCATCTTGTGGTTGTACATGATGTAGAATCATTGTGTAATCATATATGTGTACAGGTAATAATGCTTGATTCATTTGTCTATTCTTCCTATCCCCAAACCCTCTCCCCTCCTTTCAATCCCCTCTGCCTAATCCAAAGTAAATCTATTCTTCCCTAGTCACACATCTCCCCCTTTATTGTGAATTAGCATCCACATATCAGAGAAAGCATTTGGCCTTTGGTTTACGGGGATTGGCTTATTTTGCTTAGCATGATACTCTCCAGCTCCATCCATTTACTTGCAAATGCCACCATTTTATTCTTCCTTGAGGCTGAGTAATAGTCCATTGTGTATACATATCGCATTTTCTTTATCCATTCATCTCTTGAAAGACATATAGGCTGATTTCATAGTTTGGCTATTGTGCATTGAGCTGCTATAAACATTAATGTGGCTGCATCACTGTGGTATGCTGATTTTAAGTCTTTGGGGTATAAACCAAGGAGTAGGATAACTGGGTCAAATGGTGGTTCCATCTCAGGCTTTCTGAGGAATCTTCATACTACTTTCCACAGTGGTTGCATCAATTTGCAGTCCCACCAGCCATGTATGAGTGCAACAAGGTCCTCTGTTTTTGTTGAATTGAATCTAGTATAAATTGGCCAAATGTTCATACTAGTATCCACTAAAATTTCTTCTTTCCTGTCACTTCCTCAGATTCTCCATGAAGCCCATTTGCTAAAATTTAATAAAATGCCTTTATTCCAACCATCTGTCACAAATTTCAAGAATTAGGGACATGAATTTGAACAGAAATTTTTGTTTGCTTGTGTTTTGGTTTTTTTGTTTGTTTGTTTTTATTGTTGTTGTTGTTGTTGTTGTTATTTGCATCCAGCATTCAAAAATAGAAGTTTTCAAGGAAATACTCTGACTAAGGCTCTGGGCAGTGAGATTTCAACATGACTTTCATGGCCTACACAGCAAGGATACACACAGAATAGGCTTGAGAAAGCTGATCTGACACCATTAATGTGAGAGAGGCTGAGGGCAGATCAATGAGTGACCGAGACTTCCACTTTGTCTTGTTTAATGATTTTGAAATACATGAAAAGTGGGCCAAGAAAACACTGTAGGTGAGACATTTGAATGTAATTACAATTCTTGGTTTCAAAGAGACATGAATGAGATTTAAAACTAGTAAGGAGAAAAGAGTGAGTTGAGACAAAAGAGGGTTTATGTGTCTGGAGGTCTAAAATGCAAAACATGTATTAAATACCCCAACTTCTATACAACAGGACATCACAGAAGACCCCAGGCAAACACGTCAGCTAGGGAGAGTGCATATTAAATGGATGAGAGAATGAGCAGCAGTGGTACCCAGGGAGCCCAGGGCCCTCTGCAGGCCCTAGCAGCCAGGACTGCATTCACCAGCCCCATCCCGCCCTTCCTGATCCTGAGCTCCCTTGCAGGAAGTAGCCTGCAACTTCTCCGAACTGGAATCCAAAGCCTCAGTCAAGGTCAGGAAAGCATCTAGGTCACCCAGTGGACATCTTTACCAACTCCAAGAATCAAATACAAATGCTGACCCAGAGGAAATTCTCTTTAAACTAAAAAAGTAAGAGGAAACAGGCAGTCCATTTTAATCATCTCGGGTTTTGTTTGTTTGTTTGTTTTGTTTTTTTGTTTTTAACCAACCTCAAATGTTTGGAAATTTATCTAAATCCTCTGTGGAAAAAAAAAAAAAAAGCCACTGATTCTATTTGCTTATACTAATGAAACTTAAGTTTTTCTCTAAAAGTGAGGAAACTGTGTTTAGTTGAACAAGTGACTTGGCAAGGGAGAGCGTACTCCAGTCCTGGCTGGAGGACGGTGGAGCCAGAGCTAACCAAGTGACCACAGGAGTGGGCAAGATGACAACTTAGGGTGGGTCTTGGAATCTGGTCTCCAGGGCAACTGCGGGACCAGTCCACTCCAGCCTCACTGATTGGCTGACAACTTGATCTTTCCTCATTGCCACTATACCTTCTGCAAAACAGCACCCATACCAGTCTCACAGCATTAGAAGAAGTAAATAGAATCCTCTTCCAGAAAGTGCCTGCTCAGAGCTGCAGAGATCTTCTTGGAATTCGTGTTCCTACCTTTTGACCTTTGCTAAGGGAATGTGCGACAGGTTATGTTCTAAGAAGTGTGTGGTTAGATGACTTCATCATTCTGCAAATGTTGTAGAGTGTGCTTGCGCAAACTAAGATGGCTAGGATGTCACTAGGTGACATCATCTTATGGGACCATTTTGTTTATGAGTGCTGCACTATTGTCCCAGTTGATCCTATAGGGCTTCAGTCTAACCCCGAGATTCAAAACCTAGCTGTATGTTAGAATTCCTTGGGAAGATTTTTAAACATATTATTGCCTATATCCCAAACCCATTCAATGAGATTCTCTGGGATTGGGACCTCAGAATGATTATGTTTTTAAAAGTCTCCAAGGGACTCTGATGTGCACCCAATATTGAGATTTCATAATCTCTAAGCATTTTCTTTGCAATGTAATTTATTAGAATATTTGCTCCTCACTTTCTAATACAATAGCCACTGGTCATAAAAGTGCTTAGACTGAGATATGCTGGAAGCGTAAAATATACTCCAGATTTTGAAAATTCACATCAAAATAATGTAAAATATTTTGTTAGTAATTTTTATATGTTAAGTAAGAAAATGATAGTGTTTTAGATCTTTTAATGATAGCATTTGAATTTAATATAAAATAGTTTTAAAGAAAATATATACATATTTTAATTACAAAATATGATAATATTTTAGATATTTTAGGTTAAGTAAAATATTGTTATAATTGATATCACTGTTCCTTTTTACTTTTTATGAAGTTACTAGAAAATTTTAAAAGACTTATGTGCCTCATGTTGTATATTTATTGGACAATGCTGCTATAGATTGATGGTTCTCAATGTTGGGGTCTATAGACTGGAAGCAGCACATCACCTGGGAGCTCATTAGGAAGGCGTTTCTCACGTGCAACCGGAGGCCTTTTGACCAATTAGAGCCCCTGTACTTGCAGGCTCCATGTCCACAGATTCAACCAACTGTGGACCAAAAATATTTTTAAATTTTAAAAATTACATCTGTAATAAACATCTATGGACTTTTTTTGGTCATTATTCCTTGAATAACAAGCATAACAACTATTTACACAGCATTTACATTGTATTAGTTGCTATAAGTGAACTAGAGATGATTTAAGTTCATGGAAGGATGTGCGTGGGCTATATGCAAATACTGTGCCACTTTATAAAAGGGACTTGAACATCCATATGTTCGGTATTCACAGGGGGCATGGATGCCAAGGGACAGCTATGATATCTGCAAAACCAAGGCTGAGGATCAGCAGTCTGCTTTATAAACGAGCCTGGTGACTCAGAGACGTGTTCCACCTGAGCTCCACCGGCCTGGATGACTGTCAAATCATGTATGTCTTTTGCTCTCTTGCTGTTGGTCTCCAATTTGAGAACAGCATACCGAGTGGCTTTCTTTGCTGACCTTCTGGTGGTGACATTAGAGACAAGGGAACAGTGTACCTGAGAGCAGCTTCTTCTGTATGGATAGAGGAAAAACTATCATTGAATTTAAAAATAAAAAAAATGTGCAACTATATTTTAAGTAAGATATCAGACTTTTGCCAGGCCGATGCACACACCTATAATCCCAGCAGCTCAGGAGACTGAGGAAGGAGGATCACCTGTAAAAAGCCAGCCTCAGCAATGGCAAGGCACTAAGCAACTCAGTAAGACCCCGTCTCTAAATAAAATACAAAAAATAGGGCTGAGGATGTGACTCAGTGGTTGAGTGTCCCTGAGTTCAATCCCTGGTACCAATATATAATATATATATATTAGACTCTTCATATTCTAGAATTTCTGTGCACATTATTTTTACATGGCCTACCTAAATTTTTTTTTAGATCCTGTTAAATATCAAGAGACTTTGTCTCCATTAAAAAAAAATAAAATACATACTGTGAAATTTGCATGGCACTAGACATTTCATGAAGGAAAAAAAAAATAAGTATGAACTGGTCCCGTTCTGAAGATGATCCCACCGTGTCTTCTTTATTTACTTGTCCCTGATCTATATATTTGCACTCATAAGCTCTTTCTGCTTTCTCCAGAGCATGCTAAATCATATCCGTCAACCCCTTTGTCATCTCTCTTTCAAATAGAAAAAGGGAAATGATTCAAGGTCAAGCAGCTCCCTTATCACAAGCAGTTTAACCTAATTTGCTTGAAAGGAGATTTGAATTCTCAAAAATAAGCTTAAATTGGAAGCTGGCAAATTAAACACTGACATTCAGTGAACACTGAAAGCCATGCCTCTCTAAACCCCATAACAGCTATCCCAGGCACCTCCAGAAGCTCTCAGGCTTCAAGTGGCAGTCACTCTGCCCTGGGCTACCTTGGGTGTTCTAGTAGGAACAGAAACATCTGGGCATGACCATGGTGGAGGGGAGGGCACAAGAGACCCAAAATTAATTCCCTCCAAGTAGAGGGATACCAATCCATAATTTTGTCTCAATCATATTGCCTGGAACATTTGTCCATGCAAATTAACAGTCTGAAAATAATAAATGCATATTCTTGGTTCTATACCATAGCAAACATAAACATGGCAGAAATAGACCTAGAGGGAGATTAAAGACCATCGGAGTGGGAAGGAGTCCCTGGTCAGTGCCCTATCCCTCAAACTCTATGGGACTTCTGGCCATGAAAAGACAGCAGGTCATGAAAATCCAGCCACATTAAAATAGAAACATGCCCAGCCGAGTCAAAGGGCAATGAGAAGATGATCCACACTAAGTATAAAATGCTACTCATTCTTCTAGGTCTGGGTCTGCAATTTGCAAGCCATCGGGCCTTGAAGACACGAACTTCTCAAAGCATCAGTTTCCTGACTTATAAAGCGGTCTTGCTGCCATGCATTGTTGTAGAGCTGTAGAGAGGATTAAAAGAGATGATGTGCTGCAGGTGCTTCAGACAGTACCCAGCCCGTAGAAAGCCCTGGATCACAGCAAGGGTATGGCTTCAATGACTACTTCCATCTCAATACCATCCCCTCCATTGTTTCCAAATGCACAGGCTCACACAAAGAAGGAGTGAAACTTTTAAAATGCCCACTGTGTGCAAGGCATTCTGTTGACAATCCACCTAAGACGTAAGCCCCACATTGTCAGGTGGGATAAGAAGGTTCTTGGCTATTAAGCAACCTGCCCAACATCACACCAGTAGAAAGACAGCCAGAATTTATACCCACATCTCATTGACTCTCACTCTTTCCACCATCCCATGCCTTATACTCAGAAGTCTTGTCATTGAGGGGGAAAAAAATTCCCACTATAACTTTCTGGGGGTAGGACATATTTTTCAGTTTTTATAGATAGAAAGTTTAATTTTAACCAGAATAAGTAGAAGTGTATTGCATGCAGAAATTAGTAAAGGTTTTTCAGTTTTTATGTGGGCGCTCTGAAGCTTAAGGCCCCTAAACTCTGGGCTAATATTGGGTTCTATCCAGTAGCGATAAGAAAATTCTTTCTCGAGAGATCTGATGTATCAGAACAGATGCCCAGTTGCATATACATTTAATTTTAACAAATAGTTTTTCATAACTATAGGATTTTCTATATTTATTAAAAAAAAATCTGGCACATGAGAAAATATCAAATTGTGCTATTCCACCTCCATATGTGCCAGTTATCTATAAATATAGAAATGCAATAATTATCACTAAAACTGTTACTTGTTAAATTTTCAAAAACAGATAAATTATGAATATGAATTTGAAAGATAGTTTAAGGAGTTAAGAAATGAATAAGGACCTAGAATCATTGACTCCTTAGCTCGGATGGGACCGGAAGCCCTCCTACTCCAGAGGGATTGCATGAATCCAAGTGGTTTTAGCCTCTGCTCAACCACCCCCGGACAGCATGCTCACTACCTATAAAGATGCTTGTTCAGGCCTGGTCACTCTGTTGGTTGACAAAGCCTTCCTTATGTTTATACATAAGGAAGTGTTATGTCTGCAAACACACCGCCAGGTCTCAAGCCACCACTATCTATCAGACATCAAGCCAGCAGCACTTGACTCCTTCTCTCGTGGAATTCACACAACCTTGTGAAACGCTCACGTGTTCACACTAGACACACTAATGAAGGTGCCAACATGACACAGTAAGTGGCTAGACCCGCCTGTCTCCCAGGCTCCCACCTCTGCACAGCAGGCTTGCTATCACAGGTGGTATTGGTGACGCTTTGGCCCACCAGGGTAGCATAGGGCCTCCTCAGACACACAGTAGACACCTATCCTGCCTTTAGAAATATTCTCCAAGGTCAATATTCTTGAGACTGCATCATTTTGTGTATATGATAAAATTTGGTTTCTTCCTATCTATGGAGAACTCTCCTGTTTCTAAATTGTCAATGTTTGGCTTCGAGCAGAACCAGATATGATCCTCCAGGAGGAATCTGAGGAGCAGACAGGACCTTCCTGTCCTCACCATGGATACTCGAGCCCCATTGAGGCAAACTTGAAATTTTTACTGACAACCAGCCCTACGTAACTATCAACTATAATCGTCTTTAGAGTCAGCAAAGGCCCAAGTCATTCTTGTTTCACACCCTCCATCGAAAACCTCCTCTCAGTCTAGAAAAATTGTCTCTGTGATGCACAGAGGAAGTGATCACTTTGTATCTGCTCCCCTCCTTAGCTGTGGCATTTGGCCTAAAGCGTACTTGACCAGACCAATTAAATTCCTGTCTAGCAATTTTGGTTGGTTGTTTGTTTCAGTGCTGAGGATTCCAGGCCTTGTGCATGCTAGGCAAGCCCTGTACCACTGAGCTACACACACACACACACACACACACACACACACCCTTTCTTAGATTTGACTTTGAAAAAGGATCTTGCTATATTGCCCAGGCTGACCTTGAACTTGACATCATCCTGCCTATTCCTATTCCAGTAGTTGGGATTACAGGATTGCACTACCATGCCCACCCCTGGAAATTTATTAACAGAGGCAAGAGAATTGTTTCCTTCACTTTGACTAACCTAGAAACATGTGAATCTGAGAATTGCTAAGAGGCCAGAATTCTTCCCCTGTGAAGAAACCTAACAAATGCAAAAAAAAAAAAAAAAATCAGAAATGAGACAAGTTGAGAGGGTCCCAGCAGCCCCCATTCCGAGGCACCCATGATTTGCATACAAGAGCCAGAAAACAGCTGAGCACCGTGGTGCATGCCTGTAATCCCAGTGGCTTGAGAGGCTGAGGCAGGAGGATCGTGAGTTTAAAGCCAGCCTCAGCAAAAGCAAGGCACTAAGCAACTCCTGACTCTATTTACAATAAAAAATTGGGCTGAGGATGTGGCTCAGTGACTGAGGGCCCCTGAGTTCAATCCCTGCTTAAAAAAGAAGAGCCAACAACAACAACAACAACAAAACTTCCTCTTTTTGTACCCAAACAATCAAAGTTAAGTTTCCGTCACTTGCAACACCACAAGTCCTGAAAAACTGAGGCCACCAAGTCTCTGCTTAAGCAGTTAGGGGATTCAGGCATTCAAATTCTGGGCTTAACAATTCAAGTCATGTTTCCAGCTTATGGAAATATTTGGGGATCCTAAAATCATGCTATGTTGTTATGCTTTCCAGTTTTATGTTGTCCTCAGATTTGGTCACTGAGTGAGATGACTAACATTCAGGTCACTAACCAGAACTGCGTCATGGGGCCAGGTTGTAGCTTCTCTGTGGGAGTTGACTGGTCTTTCAGCAGCCTTCCCACAGTTTAGTGGCTCAGACAAGAGCCGAGCTCAAGTGCCGGTGTTACTGGTTAGTCTTGAGTTCAGCTCCTGGCACCCCAACATGATCCTTCTTCCCTGGGGTTCAGTATTCCCATCCCTGAAGTACCTTCCCAGATTGTAAAACATCATGGAAACAAATGACAATGTAATTCATATATGTCAAGCTGTGGGTTGAATAGAAAGAGAGGGAAAGTTTAAGACTTGGACAGATGTAGTTCTCATTTATAGATGAAGAATCTGAGCTTGAGAGACTTGGCTTTCATCATTCAGTTGGAGAAGAAGTATTTGAGCTTTTTTATTTTTAAATAATGAATGTGAAGAATTAAAGCTTTTCAGTATCTATTGAAATGATCAGATGGTTTTCCGTATTCAGCTATGTGCTTTTTCAGTAAAGGAAAATGATTCTGCTTTAATAATGCTAGATCTGGGCTGACTTAGATAATATGATACCTGAGCCTGAGGAAGGGGAATGGAGAGTAGGTGGATGGTACCACCCACCCACAAGGAATAAACAAAGCTAAACTTTATACATTTCAGAATTGCACAGTGTCAACACTCTTGTTTTTTTCTCTTATGCACAGGGAGGTGTTGGGGGATGAATGAACTTTGCAGAAAGATAAACTCAAGCACAAATCATTCCACTTTCCTCACCTGAATGCACGTATGACAATGTCTGCTTCACAAGACTGTCATGAGACCTAAATAGTTACAGTGACTAACAAATATTGCCTAGTACTAGGCACATAGCAGTTTCTCAATAAACATTAGCTCCTTTACCTTCCTATTTTCTTTCTTCTTCTGATAATATGCAAAAATATTTTGGAAAAGTAGGAATAATTAATTTAAGATTTTAAACTTTATGAATGGATCAACAGAATGTGACATACGTGTACAAGGGAAAATTATGCAGCCTCAAGAAGCAAGGAAATTCTGACACATGCTTCCTCAAGGATAAACCTCAAAGACATTACGCTACATGAAATCAAACAGAAAAGGACAAATATTGTATGATTGCACTTACATGAGGTCCCTAGAGGAATCAAATTCATAAAGACAGACAGCAGGACGGTGCTTTCCAGGGGCTGAGGGAAGTGGCCACTGGGAAGTTACAGTTTAATGGGTCCAGAATTCAGCTGAGCAGATGGAAACATTCTGGAGGTGGGCGGTGCATCGGTATGCAATGGGAGTCTACTTAATGCCACTGCACTGTACACTTACTAGCAGTTAAAGTAGTGAATTTTATGTTACATGTATTTCATTAAAAATCACCACGTAAAATAATTAAACTCAGTGGTGGTGCTGATTGCTGTCAATTCCAAATTAAAATTTTAACCTGAAGATTTCCAAGCCATATCCCCCACCCCATCTGTAAAATCCCAGAAAGCCCAAGGTTCAGTGGGCTGGAACAGGGTGCAGCATGAGTGCGGAGGTGGCCACTCTGAGGAGGTGGTGGCTTCATCGGGGCCAGGAGCCTACACCTTGCTGTGGCCCGCAGAGGCCTCAGCTTCCTGGGTTCAGCCATTCTGGGGCCACAGCCTTCAGCTCCCACTGAAGTCTCCCTCCTGAAACTGAGCCTGAGCCCGAGAGACGATGGCAATAGCAAGTATCATCTTTTCAATTTTCTCATTCGATTTACTCGAATTTTACATTTGAAATAATATTTCTATCATCATAATAAAAAGTCATGTCAGCTTACACCTCAACGCCAAGGAAAAATCGTACGAGGCAAGCTGAGCACTGAGGCTCCTGGTGATCGCCATGTCCTATCTGTCAACTCTGAGCGCTCCCTACCTATGCTATTCAGTCAGCATTTGTCATCTGGGGCTGTATGACATATCTTTTTTTGTTGTCATTGTTGTCTTGTATTGTCATCTGTCACTGAGTCAGATTCAGAGAATTCACTAACAAAATTTGACATCATCATTACCTGCGGGCTGATTGAGCACCCCTTGGCTACAGAAGAAAAACACATGCAGACTTCTTCTCTTATTGTTCAGCATATTTTCTCTGGATTTGCTGTCTAAACAGTGTGATCTAAATTGCCACTTATATTTGAAATCTCCAGCTCCTCTCTCCATACGATGGCCAGGAGTCTCTACTTAAAATAACATCTGGTCACGCCACACCTACGCTCAATCACCCACTCATATAGTTGTTTAGGACACATTTTCTGAGCAACTACTAGGTGGAATGTGTGCCAGGCCATGAGCTTGTTGTCGGAGACAGAGATGCAGGATATATCTCCTCTTCTAGAAACTCATCATCTAGCACAGACACAAACATGACACCAATTGTGATATGATATGATCAAGGTGCAAACAGAATCGAGCTCATGGCACTCCAAGACATAAAGGAACAGGGTGTCAGGACTTAGGGAAGATTTCACAGAAAAGGTCCCTTCCCACAGGATATGCCTGACGCTGGGAATCTCCATTTCTTTCTTTGGACTTGAGTGTTAGACAGTTATAATCAGGTGTAACTTTCAGTGTCAACCAGAAAAACATCCTCAAAGGTCAACATTTTTGAGACAACTCATAATCTGGAAGAAGATATTTGCAATATACGCTTGACTAAGGACTCTTGGAATAAATACATGCAGCATTACTACAAATCCACAAGGAAACAACAAACAATCCAATTTTCAAAATGAGCAAAACATTTGAATAGGCACTTCATAGAATAGCGCCTATCCAAAGAGTCAATAAGCACATGAAAACATACTCAATACAAAACGTGTGTATTCATCAAAGAGTGCAAATTAAGGGCTGGGGCTGGGGCTTAGTAGTAGCACACTTACCTAGCATGTGTGGGGAGGCACTGGGTTCGATTCAGCACTGCATAAAAATACATAAAATAAAGGTCAATCAACAACTAGAAAAAATATCTTTTTTAAAAAATGCAAATTAAAACCCTAAGCATGGCTAAACTTAAAAGTGTAAAAACACTAAATATTGGTTTATATATATATATGGATCACAACTCCATTACTGAAAGAAATATAAATAATTTCAAATGCTGGGAAATTTTTGGCTGTGTACAAGACCATAAGAATGCTTGTAACAGTTCCTTCATAAAAGCCAAGAAATGGAAATAACTGACATGTCCAGTGGTCAGATAGGTAAATACACTATGGTGTAGTCACACAATGGAATTCACACTAAACAGCAGTAGGAAAGAGCAAATAAACCACACACTGCATCATGGATGAATCTTACAAATACAATGTTGAATCAGGAAAAAAAAAAGCAAAATGAAAATAATTTTAAAAAACAGGCAAACAAATCTATGGTGAAAAGAGTGTGAAATACTGGTGAACTTTAGCAGGTATTTACTGGGAAAATCAGGTGGTTTAGTCAGCTTTTTCACCGCTGTGACTTAAAGGCCTGACCAAAACAACTGTAGAGGAGTGAAAGTTGATTTGAGGGCTCACGTTTTCAGACGTCTCAGTCCATAGACAGCCAGCTCCACTCCCCATGGGCTCCGTCCGGACGAGGCAGAACACCATGTCGGGAGAGTGTGGCAGAGGAAAGCAGTTCACAAGATGATCAGAAAGCAGAGAAAGAGGTTTCCACTCCCAGGTACAAATTATATACCCCATAGCCACGCCCCCATGAACAACTTCCTCCAGCCACACCCCACCTGCATCCAGTTACCACTCAGCTAATACCATCAGTGATTAATTCACTGATTAGGGTAAGGCTATAACCCAATCATTTCTCCTCCAAACCTTCTTAAATTGTCTCACATGTGAGCTTTTAGGGGACACCTCACATCCAAACCATAACAGCAGGAGTGAGTCTTTCGAGATACTTGTGTCAGGGGTGGTGGGTATTCATCAAGATACACACTGAATACTTGTGCACTTCATTCTCTCTATATTAGTCCTTATTAAAATCAATTTTTAAATGCTCACAACAATCGAGTCCCCGGTGTCTGTAAGTGGACCCTGCGCTCTTTGCCAGAGTCTCCACATCTGGTCCAGTGCCCCATCTGGGACTGGAGTGGCTCATCTGTTCATAGCGGGTTGTGAGAGTTTGTATCTAATAATCCACTTTATTTTCTACATTCACAATAAAATCCTTAAGCTACTCCAAAGGATGGCCTCAATGTCAACAGTTTCCCGGATGGAAGCAAAGTTGGAAGAGGGCAGGTTGGGCAGGGAGAGCGTCTTCCCAGCCCACAGGAAGGACACCCTGTTCTGTACCACACAGTTCCTTGCATATTTCAAACAATGGGCATCAAGACAGGGGACAAGGCCCAAATTTCCTCTTATAAAGTAATACTGCAGCCAAATGGAGTTGGACCAAAGTTTGTTACAGGAATTCTAGGTCTCTGACCAGCAATGGTTGAATGGTCTCCATCTTCTTAATTGAATGTGAAAATATCTGTAAATCTGAAATACTGCTGCAGTGTCTCCAAGAAGGGTTCCTCGCTTAAAAGTAGTCATTATTGATTGGGCTGTGTCAATTCCAAGGCCTTACAGATCCAATTAGAACAATAAGAGCTGAGGACAGAGTGTTGTGGTGACATTACTGCCTCAAGGGACTTTCTCATCTGCATTGACTGAGTCAATGTAAGATAAAAGCATTGAGTTCAAAGGATCTGAAAGCATCCGGACAGAAACATCACAGGAGAATTGAACGAGCCTGTATCCCATAAGGAAGTGTCTCCCTCCCAGTCTCTGCCGAGCACCCGCAGGACAGTGTGAATGTCCTGTGTCAGACATCTGTTTTCCATGGATGTCCTTAAATCTTCGAATTTGGATGTGGATAAAATATCAAAGACAGAAAGGAATCGTGTTTCCAATCATTCCATATTTTATCCTAGTTTGAATTGCCTTCCCATTGAGACAGGAAAGCCTGCACCTCAGAAGGACTCCAACATCCACCTGGGTCCAGGTGGACCACCCGGAGGTGGACCACGAGAAAGACGAATGTGAATACTAGCTATTTATATGTTTAAACATTATTGGACCTGATCGTACACAAAGCCAAAGGGAATGTGGAGATTTTGTTCAATTATGTTAGGCGCTAGTCTTATCCAATCAAATCAAACGTTGCTCTTGAGGTGAACAATAAATCTTATATCCTCTGATGCTCTCTTTGCTACTTAGGCCACCAAAACAAGAGGGGTCAGAATATTTGGTGTGGTGACCTTAGGAAAACCATGCAATACAGTTTGTCTTTGTGTCCCTGAATGTCTTCTATATTTTTTTTTCCTTCTTTACTGACCCAGATTAGTTTTCTTATGTATCATTCCAGTCCCCTCCCCAAAAGATTAATAAAAATTTTCCAAGTTTATCAACTAACCACTACCAAGGTTAATTTTTAATCTAAAAAGATAATAGTTTAAGATTTAACTTGCCTGATGGGAATATCTGAATTTCCCAAGAGCTTAGTGGACCCCCAGGGCTCTGACCTTCCAGACAACTATCCATCAGTCTGCTCTTTGAGGTCTTCTCTGATGAGGCGGGTCACACCCCGTCTCTGCCTCCCAAAATCTTGGGTGATGTCTGAATTTTCAGTCTCTACCAGAAGGGATAATGAACCTGGACTAAAGTAACTTGAATAATAAATGTTTCAACAAGAGGTTAATGGAGACAAGCTGAGACTCAGGACACTGCATACTTAGAATATTTCTGTAGCAAAATTCCAGAGTTAGAATTTCCAGAGGGTTCCTCTTATCAGTTTGCAGGAAAATCACAAGAATAGATTAAGGTGCAAAGAGAGAACATGAATGCACCGCGTGATTCTGTACCAGCCCAGAAGCTGGGCTGTCCATGGCCCTCTGGTCCTCTTGCAAAACTGGCCAACCCATCTATGTATCCCAGGGTTGGAATTCGTTCTTTTGTCTTCTCTAATTACAGAATCTGTGGTGGCTTGAAGATAAATTTGGATGGGAAGTGCCAGTTCATCTCTGTCTGATTTTTGAATTCTCTAGAGGAAAGGGGAAATGCGCATCTCACGTCTGGAAACTCCACCTCCTGGAGCTGTCCTCTGCTGCCTGCGAGGCTCTTGCATGCCAAGACCCAAGCCAGCTTCTGTGGAGAGTGAGTTCAGTTTGGGATAGCTGGAACTCAGAAGACCAGAAGACACAGGAAAATTCTAGCTAGAAGTTCAGGCCTGGGTGAAACTGTCCAGAGAACCTGTAACCTGTAAAGAGTTGGCCTGAGGGTGGTTCCCAGGGAATCTTAAGCGGAAGATAAAGGAAAAACCAGATAAAGGACAAGCCAGGTAATTAGGAGCTGATTATCCTTGACCTTTCCCAGAGCAATTCCCACAAAAAAAGGGTGGGGTGGGGGCAGCGAAGCTGAATCAAACTGTAGTGATGAGCGATGTGTTTGCTAGAAGGAGTTTTGAAATGATAACAGTTGAGGGAGACACAGAAGTTTTTGTAGGATATATTTTTCTCCTAAGATAAAGGCATTCTAAGTGTCTTTGTAGCCAGGAGGGGAAGGAGCCCGTGGAGGGAAAGTAATGGAAGATTTAAGAAAAAGTGAGAATAGTTGATGTAGTAGACCCTTTGGAAAAACAAAAGAAAATAAGGTCAAGAATTCAAAAGTACCAGGGTTAGCCTGAAAAAAAATAAAAATAAAAATTATAGGGAAGGATGGGGAAGAAAACCCAGTAAACCAATCTGATGAATCAGAGGGCAGGAGGAAGACAGAAACTCTCCTCAGGGTTCCAGTAGCAGAGGGGAAGCAAGAAGAGATCAGCAGGTTCACTGCTCAGACTTTCTCACTGGAAGGAAGAGCAAGTGTTTTGAATCAAGAGTTGAAAATTGGGCTGGGGACCTAAAGTGCTAGCTTCTCTGTCCCATCCCCACTACCACAAAAATTAAATAAGTTTAAATTAAAATAAAAAATTTAAAAACAAATAGGGAATTGATTGGACATTAATATATGAATGAGCATACCACATGGCCCAGTTCCATCTTACCAACCGAAAGGTCAATGTTAATGTTAATTGAGCGAGTTTCTCCAAATCCGGGCTTGGTGTATGGAATACACTATCAGAACACAGATAGGACCTTGTACAAAGTCATGGCGTGTTACTCATCCTGATTATTCGGTGACTTTAATTAGAGATGTTCCACTGCTGAGTATGTGTTTGCAACATTAAGTACTTTTTCTATTCTTTGTATCTTGTGTTAATATTTTCCCCTTTTTAACATGCTGTTTTACATAGCTTTTCCTTGACCATCTCTCTGCAAGCTGCAAACTCTAGGATTGCTGTTGAAAATCAATAGACTCCTTGTTTATTATCCCATTCCCCTCACAACCTCTTATATGTAATTTTGTATAACAATGAGGGTCTCCCTCCATTTCCATGCAATTTCCCTTTTTTCTCCCTTTCCCTCCCACCTCATGTCTCTTACAGTAGATGGGGTAGAGAGAGAAGATGGGAGGGGAGGGGAGGGGGATAGTAGAGGGCAGGAAAGGTAGCAGAATACAACAGTCACTAATAGGGCATTATGTAAAAAGGTGAATGTGTAACCGATGCGATTCTGCAATCTGTATTTGGGGTAAAAATGGGAGTTCATAACCCACTTGAATCAAATGTATGAAATATGATATGTCAAGAGCTTTGTAATGTTGTGAACAACCAATAAAAAAAAGAGAGAGAAAATCAATAGACTCAGGGAGAAAAGAGAAAAGTGGGGCCAGAAACAATCCTCTTATCTCAGATGTTCTTCCACCCTCACCCTTGAAACCTCCCCTCCGACCCACCCAGAGGTGACGAGAATGGGAATGGTCTGAAGGGAAGGCAGGTCTCCTGCCTGGTCTTTCCTCTGCATCTCTGTCTCCCACCTTTGAACCTGTCTGCTGTCTACTGAACACAGGGTTGTTTCCATGAGGTCTTGTTAAGGGGTGCAACGTAACAGAGCAGCTTTGGGGCGGTAACACCGACCTTGCAAATATACAATCTCCAAAATCAAAATAATGTTTTGGGCTCAAGAAATGAGACTGGGCAGTGCCAAGTTGCTGTCCTTCCCCTCCACAAGCGGAATCATTGAACTCCCCCACAGTGTGCCCCGCGATCTGCAAGTGGCCCCTAGAAGGCCATCGCTTACAGTGCAACTGCTGACCGCCCAAGCCCACCTCCCCTCGGGCCTGGGCTGACATCTCCTGGGACTTGCCATTTTCCTCTACAGGGTTAGTTGCCTTTTGTGACAACTAAATTCACGGGAAGAAAATTCAAAATCATTTCGGTGGCAGCCAGCTTCTGAAATTTTCCAAATGTACTTTTTTAGCTATTTCCCTTAAGCCATATGATGTCATTTGCCTCTCAATCCCTGAGTGCCAAAAATTCTGCTTTCATATCTCTGAAATTTGCCAAACTATAAAAACCTCCGATCTCAGTTTGGGTTTTTATCTCCTCGCCAAAAAGGCAAAAATTACTTTCTACTCTGAAGTAAAAATATCAGCCACCAAAAAAAAAAAAAAAAAAGAAAAAGAAAAAAAAATACTCAGTTCACAAATCTGTTAAATCTCTTACCATGTTTCCCCCTGTTCGGGCTAATGGGCTGCCCTAATTTTATTCAGAATTTTCATTTTAATAGCTTGTCATGTGTTGCTTCGGGACATACTGAAAAATCCTGAAGCACCTGACTTGACAGGTAACCGGGAGACAGATTCTTCAAATGCAGCTTTCCTTTGCTTTAGGAGACGTATTCATTAGCGATTTTTGAAGTTAGAACATTTTCCCACTGATTTGGAAGTTTTCATAGATTCTTGGTGTGTATTTACCGAAGCTTTTTAGTTCACCTAAGAAGGAAAGAGAGATAAAGAGAGAGAAGGCCTGCTTCCCTTTCTAATTACAGTCCCATTTCCTTAGTAAGTCCTTGAAAAAAGAACTCCCCAAGTCCCTAATCATCTCTCTTGCCGTAATCTCCATAACTGTGTCCCTTCCAGATTCCTTCTTGGCAGAGCCCAGAGACTGATTTGCTCCATGTGGTTAAAAACCTTTCATTTCATGCCAGTCAGAACGCGTTCCCACAGCTGGCCTCCCGGGCCTGGGTGCTCCTTTGGGTGCGATCGGTCACTGCAGGCTTCTTTTCGGTCCCCAATGACTGATTGTCATCCTTGCTCCGTCTTCTCAATCTCAGGACAGACTCAACTCCACCTGACAGGATCATGATGACAGGGCTCCACCAGGTCCCCTCCTCCTCTCCCGCATGCCGTTTCCCGTTTAGTTGATCAGTTCAGTAGAAAATCATCTCTCTCCCCTTACCATGTCAAGTAAAAAGTTGGGATTCAGTGATCATCATCCATCTGACAACTAGGGGTTCTCGGCCTTCAGCAAGTCCCACCCCTGCCCCACTTCCTCCAGCACCCCAGGGTGAATGCTTGGGGATGTCTGGAGACGTTTTGGTCCTCATGACTTAGGGGGAGGGCTATGAATGGCACCTGGTGGCTGGAGACCAGGGATGCTACTTAGAACTCCAAAATACACAGGACAGACCCCACAAGAAAGAATGATCTGGCCTCGAATGTCAAAAGCCAGGAAGTTGAAATGAACCATCACCCAAACACCACAATGAGCCACCAGGTTGTCCCTTGGATATCTTCAGGTCCCCAGGCCCTAGAAAACGGTCTGGCCCATTATCATGGTCTGTTAGTAAGTCTTTGTCACTTAACTGAGAGGCCCCCTCCTTGGCAGTCTTTAACAGTAGAACACTGCCACCAAGTCACCGACAGTGACACTGACTTCTTCCAGGGACAGATGATACCCCTTCTTCCTTGCTCTGTCCTTGCTGAAGGTAAGAAAATAGGGCAGGGGGGGGGGACACTTCCTCTTCTACACCAGGTTCAAAGGCCTTGACACCCACCCTCCAAGCTCTGGGATGGGAAGCCAGCCCACAGGAGGGGCACTCACTTCCTGTGGACTCCTGACTCCACTGGGGGATCCTACCAAAGACCTCTGGGATGGTAATGAGATCCCAATAATGGGGGAGGCTAAATTCTAACGACCTGCTGAGCAGTGTCTCTAGGGAGATGGGAGCAGCTGGTGGGAATGGAAAGCCCAGGTCAGTGTCTGGGACAGAGGCTTAGGAATAGCCAGGCATGATGGCCACACCTGGGATCCCAGCCATTCCAGAGACTGAGGCAGAGGGTTAGAAGTTCAAGGCCAGCCTCAGCAGTGAACCCTGTCTCAAAAAATAAAAAGGAGTGCACTGTAGCTCAGTGGAAAAACACCCCTGGTTCAATCCCTAAGACCAAAGAAAGAAAGAAAAAAAGAAGGAGACAGAAGGAGGAGGAGGAGGAGGAGGAAGAAAGGGAGGAGGAAGAGGAAGAAGAGGAGAAGGAAGAAAGAGGAGGAAGAGGAAGAGGAAGAAGAGGAGGAGGAGGACAAAGAAAGAGGAAGAGGAAAGAGAGGAGGAGGAAGAAGGAGGAGGAAAAGGAGAAGAGGAGGGAGATGAAGAAGAAGAGGAGGAGGAGGAAGGAGGAAGGGAAGGAGAAAAAGAAGAAGAAGATGACAACGAGGATGATGGCGGCAGTGACAAAGATGACCCCGACTCAGCCTTAGGAGAGCAGACAACCAGACTCTGAGTCATAAGACCTATGAAGCTCTTGGCAGAAATCAGGAGTTCAGGGCACAAGGACATGGCGTCGGCAGCCACAGCAAGTAGAATTGGTGAGAAGGCCCCTGGGCTGGGGGGGAAAGTAGAGGCGAAGCAGGAAACAGGTCCTTGTAGGAGGAGGGCATAGAAGGGCCCAGCAGGGACACAGCACCTGGGACTCTCCAGATCATCACTCCTTGACAACTGGCCATGGCCTTCCATGCTCGGGAGGCCACCCTGAGCCTGTCCCGGAGTCCCCTGGGGAGTGCTCTGAGGAGGAGCAACTGGGCTGAGTGGTAAGGAGTGTGGCCCTCTGTGGGATGGAATTTGTCACCCACACTGCAGATTGGCACCTCTGACATGCTAAAAAGTTGCTATGTCCCCAAATGTCTCACTACCAGACAACCTAGGTGTCTTTTGGAGACGTATGATCAATAAACCTGTGAAGTCCATTTGTCCTTGGCTGTCCACCTGAAAGACAGGGCTTATGAAAATAAACAACACAGATACGGCTCTGTGCCCAGCTGTGGTGGGGAAAAGAGTCCCCCATGTGCTAAAACTCCAGTCCCCAACCTGGGGCACTATTGGAGGTGACAGAGACTTCAGGAAGTAGAACCTAGGGGGAGGTCATTTGGGCCATTGCCCTCAAAGAGCATCATGGGATACCAGGGTCTCTTGCACCCTCTCTTTACTTCCTGCCCATCTCGAAGTGAGCAGCTTCCTTCACCATGTGTCCCCACCATGATGCACTGACCTATCCGAGGCCCAAAGGCAACAAGACCAGCTGACCAGAAACTGGATCCTGTGAAACCATGAGCCTAAATAAACCTTTCCTCTTTTAAAGTTGATAATCTCATGGAATTTTGTTACAGTCAGGGAAAGCTAACAATGCATAGATATATGTGATTTCTGTACCATACACTTGAGCAGATCTGTCCGTCAATAACTAGGTCATTTATTCTGGGATCCATGCCCTTTTAGGGAGCACAATCACTCTAAGTACTTCTAGTGAAAAATTTTTTAAAAAAAGATTAATACTGGGCTCCCTGGCTCTTTTATCCCATTTGACACCACCACCCTAGTTCTTAAGACATTTCTGGGTAATATGGGAGCTATCCCACACCCAACTTCCTGTCTGGCCAGGCTCCCAACTCATTCCTTGGCCATGCTTTTGCTCTGCTGCTGAGTGCTATGGGTCAGGCAGTAGCTTCTGGTTTGGACAGGACATTTTGTCCATCCTCTTTTCTTGAGCAAAGGGATGGGACTGAGGGTGTCACCAAAAGCCCCGTCCAGCCATGGTATTTAATGGATGTGCCTGGTGGATGTGGCCCATCTCACTAGATGAATGTTCCAGTGTTATTTCCCACAGAAGATGAATCCTCAGCCAACCACCCCTCCCGTGGCTTGGACCTGTGTGCTGACAACACTCTGCACCATAAACTGCTGTTGCTTTTGAGCCTAGCTATTTATTTTCTGTGTTCTTTTTTTTTTTTCTTTTCATATATTAGCTAGCATTGCTGTGTACTTGGAAAAAGGATGCTCTGAAGCATGAATCCCTGTGCCGTCTTGAAAAGGAGACTTTCAGTAAAGGCTTAATTCTTTATTAATATTTTTTTCCTAATTATAGGGATGATGGATATTCATTGTGGAAAGTCTGAGAAGCTGAAAATTATAAATCCCATAGCTCTAAGATAACTACTGTTAATATTTTAGCATATTTCTTTTAATCCTTTGCCTTTAAAAATGCATACACACGCACACTTCCAAAATTGATTCATCCTGTACCTTCAGTTTGGTTTCCTGCCTTTATCACCAATTATTGTTTTCTGTGTATTCTAAATACAATATCTACTAACTGTAGAAAACTCATCAAACACAGAAGAGAGGTCTATCTTTTCTCATTTCATTATCCAAAGGTAACCACTGAGAAAATTCGAGAATTTCATTTTGTATGTTTTAAAAATTTGTATCGTAAGGCATGTAAATTTTGTATAATTTTTCACTTAACTTTTCCAGATCATCAAAATATGGTTTGCAGTGTCTATATGGCTCTAACTTTGTGGATTTTTCTTCTTAAATAAAATTCACAGTATATAACCTATGCATTTTATGATTTTTTGGGGGGGAGTAAGTTATTTTTGAAAAGGTGCTCAACTCTCAAAAAACGTGTATTATATATTCTCACCTTAATATGTAGTCATTTTTCAATCTCATTAAGCACTGTACAAAACTGAAATCTTCTACATTTTAATTTTTTCATCTCCAATATCTTTAAAGGCCTTTAAAGATTGTGTCAAAGGCTCTCACAACAGTCTTTCAACCAATTTATCTTTATTCTTGTAAGAAATTTTGGTTGATATATTTAGTTCAGTTAGCTCTTAAAAGAACATTTTCATAATTATATCTTTTTTAATGATTTTTTAAATTTGTTCTAATTAGTTATCCGTGACAGTAGAATGCATTTTGACACATCACACTAAACGGAGTATAACTTCTCATTCTTCTGGTTGTACACGATGTAGAATCACACAGGTCACGTAGTCATATATGCACGTAGGGTAATAATGTCTGATTCATCCTATTTTCCTTCTTACCCCCAAACCCCCTCCCCTCCTCTCACCCCCCTCTGCCTAATTCAAAGTAACTCTATTCTTCCCTAGCCCTTCCCTCCTCATTGTGAATTAGCATCTGCATATCAGAGAAAACGTTTGGCCTTTGGTTTTTTGGGGATTGGTTTATTTCACTTAGCATGATATTCTCCAGCTCTGTCTATTTACCAGCAAATGCCATCATTTCGGTCTTGTTTAAGGCTGAGTGATATTCCATTGTGTATACATGCCACATTTTCTTTATTCATTCATCTCTTGAAGGGCATCTAGGTTCCATAGTTTGGCTATTGTGCATTGAGTTGCTATAAACATTGATGTGGCCACGTCACTGTCGTATGCTGATTTTAAGTCCTGTGGGTATAAACCAGGGAGTGGGGTAGCGGGGTCAAATGGTGGTTCTATTCCAAGTTTTCTGAGAAATATCAAAATAAAAGTTCCTCTTTGATGTAGTGTTTCACCTTAATTTCTATTTTGTCTGATGTTAATTCTGCCACTATATATTGTTTTCTTGGTTCCTTAATAAGCATCTGACAAACATTTGATTCTAACTTTTACTGTTGGCTCTGAGCAGTGACTCTTAAAAATCACATGATAGTGAAATTTTATTTTATTTTTGTCTTTCCTTCTATCATCCTATATAACACATGTGAACTTATTTTTATCATTTCATCATTTTTAATATGTTTTTTCTGATATATACTTGGAGGTTTATTATATAAACAGCATTTTACTGTCTTTATCTTCCTTAGTAGTTTGGTAAGGATATATTTTATTTATCATTCCATTAATAGTTAGATTTATGGTTTCAAAAACATGGCTAGTTAGCAATTAGGCTCAGTTACCTGAAATAGAAAAATTTCTGCACTTTTTTGGAGTGCAGGGCTTCTGCTGCTCCCTTCCCAGGGTCATCTAGACCCCAAGCTCCTCTTCTCTGTTCTGTCTTCCACCTAAGGCTTGCTTGTACCCCAGGAGGCCTCAGTGTCCCATACTAGGCTTCCCCTTGCAGCCTCCACCAAACAGGAAACAGAGGGGGAGAGGGAGGGGTGTGACACAACAGGAAGCTGCAGTTGTCTGTGTTTGTGCAGTAAAACTAGCCCACATCCTCCAGCCAACTTTCTCTTACAGCCCTGTAGATACAGGGAGGATGGAAACAGGATTTTTATCCTCTATTTTTATCCTGTGTAGTTTGCCACCATGAACAAAAAATGAATTTTTGTTAGTAGGGAAGAAAAAGAAAATATGTGCACTTAAGTAGTAAATGCTCAGCTTTTTTGTAGTACAAATCATCTTCCTAAACCAAGACTTCAGTGTCTGACTTGTAGGTCATATTTGGAAATCATTGTCAATCAAAAGCATCAACTCATTTAGGCTCCTTGTTATTTAATGACCAAGAAGTCACTTGCTCTTCTTCCAAAGCCATTCAATTTTTGAGTTTCCAGGATTGCACATCATCCTGTTTTTCCTCTCCCACACTCTGCAAGCTCTGCCCATATGCTTATTACTTCCGTTTTCTCTTTTTGATGTATAGTTCATGGATTTTTATGCAGAGTGGAGTAGCCCTCACTCCACACAGGATATAAGATGTATCACTCCAAAAGCCTCCTCAAGCTCCATCTTTATAATCAAACCATCTCTCTCCCTAGCCCTTGGCACCACTCATCTCATCTCACCCTCTACCACTATGCTTTTCCCAGAATATCATATAAATGGAACCATGCAATATGTTGTTATTTGATTCTGGCTTTTTCCATGAGCATAATATATTTCAGCTCCATATTTCAGCTCCATCCAGATTGCATGTGAACAGTTTGTTCCTTTTTAGGTCTGAGCAATATTCCACTGGGTGGATGTGCCACAGTGTGATTATCATCAGTGGAGACAGAGGAATCATGTCTCAAAAAAGAGACAATTGTGTAAATCCTGGTATGAGTTATGAGCCCTGAGAACCAAGAGCACTGATATCCAAGGGAAGGAGAGGATGGATGTCGGGTCAGAGAGCAAATTTACACATCTTCCACCTTTTTGTTCTATTTAGTCCCTCAGTAGACTGGAAGATACCCTCCCACATAGGTGAGGGCAATAGTCTTTACTTAGTTGAGTCAAATACTCATCTCTTCTGGAAATACCCACAGACACATCCAGAAATCTCTTACCAGCTTTCTGGGCATCCTTTAGTCCAGTCAAGTTAACACATAAATGAACCATCACAATGATTAACTTATCCTTTTGAAGTCCCCTTTTTATGTCTTGGCTCTAAAGTGTTGAAAGTTTGTTCTACAAAGCTTCATATATTGAAAGTATGTTCTGCATCAGTGTTCAGAGGTGGGGATTTGGGGAAGTGATTGGGTTATAAGGGCTCTGACTTCAAAAATGGGTTAATCCACTGATGGGTTAATAATTTGATGGCCTTATTGGGAGATGGAGGAAATGTAGAAGGTGGGGACTATTTGGAAGAAGTAGGAAGCATCTCCTGGAAGCATATCTTGTCCCCAGTATCCTCACCCTTGCTCTCTCTTTCCTGGTTGCATAACTTTCCCCGACCGCCATGATGGATTGCCTCACCACAGGCCCAGAACAATGGAAATAGCTGATTATGAACTCAAACCCCTGAAACCATCAACCAAAGCACAGCTTCACTTTTTAAAGTTATTTTTCTCAAGTATTTGGGTCACACTGATGAAGAGCTAATACACTACTTATTCCTGATACTGATAATTTTCACATTTTTTTCTTAGTAAGTATAGCTAGGTGTTTATCAACTTTTTTTTATACTTTCCAAGGTTTCTTTTGTTCTCTGTTCAGGTCATGCTTACAATTTTATCAATTTCTTTTTAAACCTTTATCATTTACATAATTATATTTAATTCCAATTTAATTTGCTCTTGTCTAGTTACTAAAGCAGAGCCATAGAGTATTTATTTCAGATCTTTCTTGACTTCAGCACCTTTATAAACCCATGGGTGAAAAAGAATCTTAAAGATTTCTTTTGAAATGTGTTGAATCAAATGAAAATATGAAATGTCAAAATTTATGAGATGCAGTTAAAGTAGTGTTGAGAGGGAAATTCATAGCATTAAATGCCATTATATATTCCTTCCCAGAGGTAGAATTGCTGGGTCATTTAGTAGTTCTATTATTTTTAAAATTTTACAGAATCTCCATTCTGCTTTCCACACCTGTTTCACCATTTCATATACCTACCAAGAGGTTAAAAAGGTTGCAGTTTATCTGTTCAAATACTTTGGGTTATTTGCTTCTGAGTTGTATGAGTTTTTCATGATTTTTAATTAGCCCCTTAGCAGATAGAAGGCTTGTACAGGTTTTCTCCCATTACGCAGGTTGCCTTTTTTGTGCTGGTGATTGCTTTCTTTGCTATGAAGAAGCTTCTTGGCTTGATGTAGTCCCAGAAATTGGGGGTGGGGGAGAGAATAAAGGTACTTTGGATTAGACAAAGGGGAGCAAAGGGAGGGGATGGAGGATGGGGATAGGAAGGATAGTAGAATGCATCAGACATTATTACCCTATGTGCATATATATCATTACATGACCTGTGTAACTCTACATCATGTACAACCACAAGAATGAGAAGTTATTCTCCATTTATGTATGATGTGTCAAAACGCACTCTACTGTCATGTATAATTAGAACAAATTTTTTAAAAAGATAAAAATAGAGTATGTTTTCCTTTGTTTTCTTATAGGAGCTTTTTGTAATTTATACACTTAAGTCTTTAATCCAGTTAATTTTTGTATATGGTATAAGTTAGGAGATCCAATTTTATTAATTTATTTATTTGTGCATGTGAATATCCAATTTTTCTAATACCATTTGTTAAAAAGGCTACTCTTTCCCCTTTATGCATTCTTAGCATGTGTGTTAATGATCTTAATGAATTGATCCCTTATATTATTATGTAATATCCATCTTTATTTTTGATAAATTTTTTGTTTGGACTCTGATTTGACTTATACCAATATAGCACCCACTCTTTTCTTTTCTTTTCTTTTTTGGTAGGGCATATCCTTGCATATTTGTTTTTAATTTTTACTTAAGCATAGAGTAGTTTCATGTGCAGTTTTTATGAGCATAATATTCTTGGATCTTGAATTTTTCTCCAATTATCAATCTCTGTAATTTGGTCTATTTAAATAAATTACATTCATTGAAATTGTTGATATCTTTGAACTTAAATCTATATAGTTTTTTTTTAGTATGCTTTAGTTCTGAAGCCTAATTTACCTGCTTCCTATCTTCTTTGGGGTTACTTACATATTTTTAATATTTTCTTTTAATTTATTTATTGGATTTGGGGCTATACATGTTGTACTATTTCTTTAGTTGTTTGTCTTTCACAGTTCATTAGAGATAACACTTTACATTATTTTTGTCATATGTGTTATAGCTGTGTACATTTAAAACCACATTATAAATATTATAGATTTTGATCCTTACATTTACACATATTTTTGACACTCAAAATGAGAGTAGTAGTCTATTGTATTTACCTAGGTATTTACTTATCCCGTTCCTCTTCTTTTTTAAATGCCTGATTTTCCAAATTTTCCTCTTACATAATTTCCTTTAACTCTGAACAGATTCCTTTGGGTGCTGATGTTTTCATTTCACCATTATTCCTGAACAAGACTTTTCTCTAAACATAAAATTTGGGGTTGGAAGTTCTTTTTGTTTCCAGTTTGAAGACGGTGTCCACCATCTTCCGGATTCCTTGGTTTCTGATAATAAGTCTGCACCCAATCACGTTGTCCTTTGCATGTAATGTCTTTTCTCTCTGGCTACTTTCAATATCGTTTATCCTTCTTATTTATTCATTTTATTTTGATGTGTCTAAGCCTGTATGTCATTGAGTTTAGCTTGTTTGGAGTGTATTGAGCTTCCTGAATCTGTACATTTACATCTTTATGGAATCTGGAAATTTTCAATCATGTTTTTTCAGATTTTTTTTTTTCCTGGTACATTTCTTTCTTGCATTTCCCCCTTTCCTCCAGGTAATCAATGACATGAATATTAGAGCTTTTGATATTTTCCCACATAACTGTGAGCCTCTTTTCAATTTCTTCTCAATTTTTTCCTCTTTGTTCTTCTTGATTATATAACTTAATTCTATCATTATGTTCACTGATTACTTTTCTAGCACCTCCAACATTCTGATGGGACCATGAAATACTTTTAATTTTAGATATTGTATATTTCCATTATAAAAAAATTCCATTTGGTTACTTTTTTGATTGTTTCTCTTTTCTGCTGATAAATCTTTATTTTCTTATTCTTTTCAAAAGTGTTCACTTTATCTCACAGTGCATGAACATAAATGCATCCTTAAAATATTTATTAGATAATTTTCTGACATTTAGTTCTTCTGGAGTTTGGGTCTATTGATGGTTTTTCCCCTTGAGAATTAGTCCCATTTTCCTGGGTCTTTGTATGTTGAGTGGTTTTACTTTCTATCCTGAATAATTTGAACACAGTGTTATGTGACTGGAGAACGGTGATTGTCTTTACTTGGTGCTAAAGTTTGGATGTGGAATGACCCCTGGAGTCCTGTTTGTTAAAGGCACTGTCTGGTGCTCTTGGGAGTTGGTGGGACCTTTGAATGGCAGAGCTTGTGGGGAAAACCTTGTGTCACTGGAGGCCTTCCCTTGAAGATCAAGTAACCCCAGCACCTTCCTCTTCCTCCCTTTTGTTCCCTGGTCATGAGGTAATGGTTTTTGCTTTTCCCCATGCTCCCACCAGGATGCACTGTCTTGCAATAGGCCCTTAGACTTGATGCGCTGCCTCGCCTGGGTCCATGGGCTGGAGCCTCCAAAACTACAAACCAAAATCAACCTTTTCTTTTCTCAAGTTGGCTATCTTCAGTGTTTCATTATAGTGAAGGAAAGGTGACTTACGTACTTACTTCAGGAGTCATTCCTTCATTTAAATGCAGACTACAGCCCTTTCTCACCTCCTGTGAGTCCTGGTTCCAAAGCCCGTTCAGCTTGAAAAGCTTTTGCCACGCTTCTCTGGGTATGATCCGCAAACACAGCGTGAAAGAAATCTCAGCATATGAGTTACGGTTTGGCTCTAGAGTGTCCCCCAAAGTCTCCTGTGTGGAGCACTTGGTCCCCAGTGCAGCAAGGTTCTGAAGCGGGTGTTGGGGAGTTGATTGGATAAGAGGGCTCTGACCTCATGAGCAGATGCATCCACTGATGGTTTACTAGACTGTAGGCAGGTGGTAGACACTTTAGGCAGGTGGACTATAGTTAGAGGATTACGTCACGGGGGCAGTGTCCTTGGGGACCTTATCCTGGCCCTGACTCCTTCTCTCTGCTTCCCAACTCTACCATTGCCATTCCACCATGGTGCTCTGCACCACCTCAGGCCAGGGCGACAGGCCTAGCTGACCACTGACTGAAACCTCTGAAGCCATGAACTAAAACAAACCTTCCCCTCTCCAAGTGGTTGGTGACAGAAATTTTGGTCACGTTGACAAAGAATGTAACAAAAGTTAAGATGCTTTGGTTCATTCCTTATAATTAGAGTCTACCCCCTCTTCTCTGGCTATTTCTTCGGAAAATTCCCCAATCTCTTGACTCCCAAAGTCCCTTTTACTAGTTCCTCTAGCCACAAAGAAGAGTTTTCCTGGAGGATTGGGGGCCCGTGTTGTTCCAGTATGCTGGGCAGTGGGATCAAGGGGCTGTAGTCTGTCTCCTCCCTTGGGATAAAGAGGTTGTAGTATGACACCATTCAGGCCATTAGAACTCCTTTATCCAGTCCCTCTGACCATGGAAATGGGTTATCCTTGGGATCTACATATCCCATCACCAACACATCTAGGCAGTACAACACCATGACAGGAGCTAGCCTTGGGCAAGGCTGGGGGAGGAGGGAACAAATAATAAAGATGCCACCTCACTTTCCATCATAGAACTCTTTGACTGGCCTTCTGACCACAAAAACATTTTCTTTGGGGATTTGCTCTCTACCTTTGTCAAATGGCCCCGCCTCTCAGACTCAGCCTTCAGTAAATCAAAACTGAGACCCAAAGGAGGAAGGAAACAGGAGCTAATCAGTACTGGTTTGTTATGCCCCCCCCAAAGTGATCAATTGAAATCCCAATCTGCTCCCACCTCATATAATGGTATTAGGAAGTGGGTCTTTGGGAGATGATGAGGTCATGAATGGGATTAGTGCTCCTAAAAGACTAGATATCACCCACCATCTTTGCCATGTGATGATATAGCAAGAAAGCAGCCATCTGTAAGCTAGGAATGACTCTCACAACATGGCTCTGCCTTGTGGTGGCTTGATGGTGAACTATTCAGCCTCCAGAACTGTGAGAAATAAATGTCTGTGGTTCAAGCTATTTGGTCCATGACATTCTGTTATAGGAGCCTGAACAACACAGACATGAGCTGTCTCTTGACTCCCTACCCTACCTGTTTGCTATTGCTTACTTTTATGAGTCTTCAAGCAGTTGCCTTCTGTTTCTTACCAAAAAAAATGAACTTTAACCACTGGAACACATAATACATAGTGGACTAACACCGTCTTTGCCAACACCGACAGTCTACCATGTGTTCATCATTAGAACAATTTGTCTGCTTGCTGTTTCCCTCTTTATCCTTTGTTCATTATACCTACCTGCCGGCAAGAATTATATCTACCTGCCAGCAACAGACTGTAGAGTTTCTAGTTTGTTCAAGGATGTCTTGTATTAAAACCTTTGAAAAGTCAAATTAAGAATCAAGATTACAGTCTTTACGGTATGTGTCCTTCATTTTACTTACTGGTAAAGGAGATTTAAAAGCCCAACAGACTAGCATGGAAACTATGAAGCTTTAAATCAAGTATCTGCCCTTAAGTGAGAATTATTGTTTTATGCAGCTAAAGGATCAGCTGTCTGTAATAACATGTCTCTTCCTCTCCTATAAGAATGTGATTAGAAAAGCACCATATGGTAGCAGTCTGTGTTTTAGATATAAATGGGGCAGAAGGAGGATGAGGAGGAGTGATAGATCAGGAGATGAAGGCAGCTTTGGTTGTTAACCAAATATGGTAAGATAAGTCAAGATAAATGCCATTTCTCCAGTAAACAGAATAACTGGTATGCAAGCAGGCTCCTTGTGATCTGCTGGAGAGATTTTTTTTAAATGCTTATGACATATTTTTCTATTTCTTGGGAGTTCCATAGAAAGTCAACTTACACAACAGTATTTTAAAATAAATTGAAGAGTGACATTGCCAACAGAGTAGCTAGTCCACCCTGGGTGTTCTGTAAGGAAAGGAAAAATGTGATAATCATGACAGAGAAGGAAGAATCCCTAAAGGAGACATGAGATTGTGCAATACAATGATAGAGGAACGCAAGGAGAAGAGAATGAGTAGACTGAGGAAAACAGAAAAATAGAAGGCAGAAAAAGAAAGCATCACGTGGCTTCCAGTAGGAGATAAAGCTGAAAAATAGACGAGGACCAGGTCACCCACGGTATTAAAAGTTAAGGCAAAAAATTAACTTAAATATTTACTTTGGAGATAACACAAAATTAGAATCCAAGGTTGTTGATTTGGACGGAAGCATCAGAGCTATGACTGTAGAAGACCCTCACTGTAGCATGGAAACCATGATGACGCTGGAGTAGAGAGGATCGTGGAGGACGGAACCTCAGCTGGATCGCTGCAGTGACCTGGACGCAAGATAGCAAGAGTCCAAGCAGGGAAGGGGAAATGGAAACGGAATGCGAAGCAGATATGGTAAAGGTATAAACAGAGGTGGTCCTGAGTGTCTTGAAAATAGGGTACACAGGGTAGCTGGTTGGTTGAGGAGAACAGTAGACAAGTTCAGCTAGAAATGCTGAGTTGGAGTTGCACGTAGGACAATCTGTTAGAGATATTCATTAGGCAGAAAATATAGACAAGTTCAAATGGGAAGAGTTGCCTGTGGAAACAGGAGGGTAAATGGTAGGATCCTAAGTGTTTTAGTCAACTGTTTTGCTGTTGTGACTAAAGGACCCAACCAGAACAACTCTAGGAAACTGTGGGGGCTCACAGTTTCAGAGGTATCAATCCTCAGACAGCAGACTCCATTCCTCCAGAGAAGAGTGTGGAGGAGGGAAGCAGCTCACATATTGATGAGGAAGCAGAGAGAGAGAGAGATCTCTGCTTGCCACATACAAATATATACCCCAAATGACCCCAATGCCCACCTCCTCCAGCCACACCCTTCACTTCAATCCCCCTTCAGGGGATTAATTCACTGTTTGGATTAAGACTCTCACAACCCAGTCTTCTCCTCTCCATCTTCTTGTACCATGTCACACATGAGGTTTGAGGGGACACCTCACATCCAAACCATAACACTAAGTGTGTAAGATTTTTTGAAAAAGGTGAGAAGGAAAGAAGAGAAGCCCATGTGAGATATCCAGCTTTCTAGAGCCTGAGGTAGAGAAGAGAGATGTTTTGTGGAGGAGGGTAAGCAAAGCCAGCTCTGTACAAAGCCTCAGAAGACAAAGGAAGAGATGGTTTTAAGGAGGAACAACAGGGTCACAGATTAGGAGGTGAGCACTGAGACCGTTTACAACCGAGAGACCAGAGGTGGCTGACCCAGGAGCAGAATCGGGAGGGGGATGGTAGAAGCAGGGATGCAAGGGTTAAAGGGTAAGCAGCAAGGCTGGGAGGGAGGGGCCCAGGGAATGTGTCTGCCTTGGGAAACTCAAGCAGTTACCTGAGAGGAAGCCGGCCACCCTGACCAGGCCCATCGAGTCAGAAGTCAGCTCTCCCTGAATCAGGCAGACCCAGCCTGGAAGATAATCGGGTATCCACTATTGGAGGGAGGTAACTCTCCAATGGTGTCAGATGTCCTCAGAAATTGAGATTAAAAAAATGATTTGGAAGACAAGAAATGACAGTGTCAAGTTTGAGGGCTTTCTTTACACAAAGCCATCTGGGTTTCCTTTTCTTCAAAGATCTCTCTCATCTCCTTTTAGAAAAGGATTTGTTCCCCTGCTCCCCCCACATACCACCCCCCTCCCAACATGCTTTATTGGGTTTATGTTGCCACAGATGGCAGAGAAACGATGCTGTATTCCAAAGATGCAGCCTCAGAGGAGGGAACATTCTCTTTCCTAGCAGCTGGAGGGTAAAGGAAGGGGGAAAAGCAAAGCCACGATCCGGGAAGCTTTGATGGCAAGCAGATGTACCACTTGGGCTGAACATTCACACTCGAAGCCAAACTCCTGCTGCGACAGCTTCGGTGCTTGCGAACTGCCAGGGGGATGTCAACGGGGCCCTTCTCCACCTCCCTCCACCTCCCTCCACCCCACTCCCCAGTTAGTTCATCTCAGGACTTCCCCTCTACCCATCTCTCCTCACCACTGCCACCGCCCCCCAAGTGACAGTGAGAAAGAAGAGCAGAGAAAGAGCCACAGTCTCTCAGAGACTGAGACAGGGGCATCATCAGGTTTTGGTTTAGGCAGCTTTTCGCTGTGTGACTAAAGGACCCAACCAGAACAATTGGAGTGGAGGAAAATTTTATTTGGGGGCTCACAGTTTCAGAGGTCTCAGTCCATAGAAGGCTGGCTCCATTCCTCAGGGCTCCAGGTGAAGCAAAACAAAATGGCAGAAGAGTGTGGCAGAGGGAAGCAGCTCACATGATGATCAGGAAGCAGAGAGAGAGACTCCACTCACCAAATACAAAACATATACCCCAAAGGCAGGCCCCCAGTGCCCACCTCCTCCAGCCACACCCCACCACTTCAGTTTCCACTCAGTTAATCCCTATCTGGGGATCAATTCACTGATTGGGTTAAGACTCTCACAACCCAATTATTTCTCCTCCGAACCTCCTTGCATCATGTCACACGTGAGCTTTGGGGGAACACCTCACATCCAAATCATAAAAGCCATTAAAGGAAGGCAGAACTCAGGGCCTCCCTTTGATGCTGGGGAGCTGGGATGCACCCTAAGCTCTTGAGCTCTGAGGTCTCACTGCTGTGAAAGGAGGGCTTGGGGAAAATTTAGACGTCTACAGGGTGGGGTCCTCAGGCCCTTCCCAGGTCTCGCTCAGGAATGACTTACACTGAAACCTCCAGGGAGATACTATAGCACCCCATTTAAAAAATATCTCTGAAGTTACTTAAAACTCATTTTCTGAAATGGCCATGAAATGCAGAGCAGGTCAACGCCATGGCAGCCTCACCCTGGTTATTCTCACCTGGTGTCCCCAGAGCCCTCATCAAGGACAAGGTGGGGCTTACTTGGAAATTCATCTCCTCCAGGACAGGAGTGCTGGACTGCTGAGGCGGTCCTCATGTCCCCTCTCTGTATTGCCCACCTCCTTTTGCAGGGATGTTTTAGGTGATGAGATTTAGAGCCAGCAAAGCCTTTTGCCTGGGCTGGAGGGACACAGAGTTGAAGGAAGGGCAGACACAGCAGGAACAAAAGCCTAACTAGTGCCTCGTGGTGGGTGCACCCCGTGGTGGTGGAGGGACTTCATGGGACCCATCAGTGTGGGGCTCAGGAAGGAGGAAGGAAAAAGGAAAGCCATGTGCCAAGATCTCACAGTTAATTTAAGAAATGAAAATAAAAGCACACTCAGGAATGGAATCATGAATTATGTAACCCGAATAGTCTCCACTGTCAATAAAGTAGCGAAACTGTTCTTCAGCAAGAGGACTGTGGGAGGCGCCCTCCGGGGAGGCCAGGCGGTTGCTGCAGGGCTCCCGCCTCGCAGCCAAGGAGCAGCAGCCCAGCCCTGCTGTCAGGGGGCCCTCAGCGGGCTGCCAGGAGTCCCTGATTGCCCACAGTTACACTCAGACAAGCCTAAAAGAATATAAATAATGTGTTACTAAACATCCCTATGCTAATAGCATGACTCCTTATTTACCCAGCTCTCTGCCAAGAGCCCAAACCTTTATCCAGGAGACCAGAACACTTGATCTTAACACCTTTGAACAGATGGAAACTGCACAAATGGGAGAAGCAGGAATAGAAAAGAAAACTATACCTCTTATGCGCTCACCTTGGCCCAGGAAGGACATAATGTGTAAAGGGGAACTGTCAAGAGAAAAATTGCACTCTCTTCAGAAGCCAATGTACCTTTAATTTCAAAAGTACAACTGAGTACCATTTTCTAGACAGATGATTCCCACTTCATATCTCTTGCTGTTCTTTGGATAGCTTCTGTTATTTCTCTTCCATCTGTTATTTTCATTTATTTCAGCTAGATTTTTCCAAATTGGAGGATCTTATTTTGGGAACGATGTATTCCAGAAATGTTACCCCATTTTAAAAGAACAATTGTGGGGTTTTTTTTCAGTTTGGAAGAGAATTTTCTGGGTCCGAGAGTCAAATATATTTTCCTCGTTCAGAAATTAACAGTCCCCGCTTCAGAAACTTGCTGCTGAATCTCCATCCCAGCCCCCTGAGGAGCGGGCCATATTCATATTGCCCCCTTAGAATGGGTCTCCCTTTGCATATTTCCCACAGAGTCTTGCAAGTCCCCCAGGAGGAAGGTCGTCATCAGGCCTAAAACTCCATTTAAGGTTTTGGCAGGCAAGGGGACTGAAACTCAGAGAAGTGGGTGTCTAGGCTATATCTGAGGAGCCAGCTCTCATCAGGAGGATGAGAACTTACACCACATAAGCAGGAAGGAGGAAAATCATGCATCTGCCTGGAGCATGCACCTAGCTGAGGTGTGTACCTGCCTGGGCCATGCGTCTGCATGCCATGCATCTACCTGGAGCATGCCAAACCAAGGAAATATGGGGTGGGGTAGCAAAGGAGCTGACTAGGAATTAAGAGATTCCCAAGACAAAGGAGGAAAATAAGAAGATCCGACTCCTACCATGGGTATCATTTTCACTTTGAGACTTCTCCTAGATGCTAAGATCATATACATGGAACTAAAAATGAGCCACTGTCTCAAGTTACTTTCTTAAGCCTCCTCTCCCTTCCACTCTCAACTCACTTTGGCTCCCACCATGATGGATTACTACTGATTCCAAATGTGCCATGCGCTTTTCCATAAACATGCTTTTGTATGTGATGAGTCCGCCTGGATGCCTTTTGCTCTTTTCTGTGTCTGGCAAACTCCTTCGGGGAAACTCCTGGCCTGTCTCCTCCAAGCTGGCTGAAATGTTATCTCCTCTGGGAGACTCTCCATCTCCCAAGCCACAGTTGCTGCGTGCTTCCCCAGTTTGATCCTCTGTGTGAGCATAAACCTCACACTGCACTATGGCCCCCAGGCATTTGAGCCTCACGGCTTGTGTGTTTTCCATGTTGAATAGTGTTCGGCTCGGGTGCGCCCTCAGAGTCTGAGGGTGGACAGAATGGCAGCGAATCTTGCATCTTCCATTCCTGTCAAATCAGTACGCATTGGAGTAAAGGACAACAGTCTAGAATCCAGCGGGTTCTGAAGCTAGCGGAGGTGGTGGACACCCTCAAAACGTGTCATTGCAGCCGCAGCTTCTAATGTTATCATTAAATGTCTCTGTTCTCACTGAAACTTGGCCGAAAAATCCTAGGACTCACACCTGGGACATGAGTTCTAATCTTGCTTCCTCCGTTAATTGATTGGGAGGGGTCCTGAAGTCCACTCATGCTTCATTGGCCTCTTTTGTCAATGTCACCTAACGTTATTTCCTTCACCGTTTCTCACTTGTTTTAAGGTAAAAAAAAAAAAAAAAATGAATTAGAAGATAGATGGAAGCTTCTCACAACTGTAAAGGAAAATGAGAGTCTAATTCCCCTAAGCTTTGCTCCATTTTTATTCCCCCACCAATCTTCCCCTGTTGACTGGCCAATAATAAAATAACACGAATAGTAATGATAATGGAATTTAAGATATTTTTACTGTAGCTCAATTCCTTCCTTTTGTTATTCACTTACATGTCATAGGCATAAAAGATGTGCGTATAAATTCTTTAGGAAAATGCACTTTAACACGAGAAATAAAAGTCGGTCCTACTAACGTGGTTCTAAAGGAACCATTGAACTCTTGAACTTCAGTCTTAAGAAGAGCAGTGGTCCTTCTCAAACTGAAAGGACCAGGGATTCACTGGCCAGTCTGTAGACCGCAGGGATGAAAGAGGAGCCGCTGCTCTCCTCCTGTCACCTTCCTCTCTGTGTTTCAGCTACGCTGACCCCAAGCATGCTCTGGCCTCAGGAGCTCTGTGTCCCTCTCCAGCGCGTGTCCATGACTGGCCCTCTCACCTCTGTTGAGTCTTCACTGGATCATCTTTCTAGTTGACCACGTCCCTTAACTACTCTCTTTATGGTCCCTCCTCCCCCCAACACTTCCTTTTCCTCTTTTCTGCTTTGTTTTCTATCTTTCTTACATATTTTTATATAAATATTTTTTAATTTTTTAATTTTTCCTCCACAGCATGTAAGCCCCACGAGGACAGGGATGTTTGTCTTGTCTGCTGACTTACCCTGGTTCCTGTCGCCTGGCGCTGACTCAAAGGCTTTGTTGAATGGATGAGTGGGCGAGGACCTCGGTGAGGACCACTCCTGAGAGACAAGAAGAGCATGTCATTCCTTACAAGGGTCCCCTCTCCTCTCTTTGCAGGTAAGAATCTTCTCACCAAACACCTGGAGGGCTCCCAGGTTCACAGTGGGCACTTCAGCCAACCCGAAGGTGGACTTACCCTTGGAAAACAGCCGCCAAGGTAACCCAGAGGTTACTGAGGGTCCCTGAAGCAGCTCACCAGTTTCTCCAAATATCTCACTCCTCCTTAGGGACCTATCTAGGTGGTGTTCGGACTCTTGTAGGCCTCTAGATCTTGCTATGGACAGAAAATTGGTTTGAATTTGAACTTAAAGGTTATTATTATATTTTAATTAATCCCTCCTATCAACTCATTCACTGGCAAAAGTTAAGATCTACAGATGTGTCCAAAACGCCCAATACCTGTATCCTTAAGAAAGAATACTTCCATATTTAGAATTCACTAATTCAAAGCACAGTTCAATAACCCCATTTCACCCTCAGTCTCTGCTTTATGACGGAGCCTTTGGGGACACATAGTCAGTCTAGTTTACTGAAGCAACTTGCAGACCAGTGCTCCTTAAGCCCCCTGTCCTGTGATGCCCCCACCTCCCCAGCATTCCAAAATCACAAATAAAGCGTTAGGGAAAGAGTGTTTTTTTTCCTTGACTCTAAGAAAAGAGCAATCTCCTATTTCCTTTCCTTTGACCCATGACACATAAAAACTGATTAAATTAATCTGTTCTATTTCTATTGCTCCACATACTGATAATGTTTAGCCACACTCAATGGGACACACATTGGAGGCCATTTTTCCAATAATAGTGATGGATTTGCCCTACACCAGTACTTTTCAATTTATTTTATCTTTCAGCAGCAGAGTTCTTTTATTTAAACAGAACTGTACATGGTAGTCTGATATATAAAACAGATACAATTTGCTCTGCTGTGAGTAGAGCAAGCGGGCAGGGGGATCAGGGACCAGCCTACCCTCCTCAGCAGAGCAGGGGCACCTCTGTACGATCCTGGGGGTCTGAGAGCACATTTTGAAAAGCTCTGCACCTAGATGTTCATATTCATTTGCCCAGCTCACAGCAAAAACAGGGTAATGTGTGCCAAAGAGATGAATAAGTTCAGGGGTCCATGCAATGAGAAAGCAGGAATCACACTCTGACAGTCCGTATCTCAAAAACACCATCTACTAGCCACCTAGGCCTTATTTGACCACACACATTAATTTAAGAGTAAAAAGAGAAGTTTCACTTTTGCAAGAAAAACAATCCTTTGGTCTATAGGCTGAGGATCCATAGTCTGAACATTTGATATCCAAAATGCTTTGAAATCTGAAACGTTTTGAATAACAACATGATATTGTGAGTATAGAGTTCCACACCTGATCTTATGTGACAGGTTGCAGTCAAAATGCAGCCCATGACCTGGGAGTGGTGGTACATGATTGTAATCCCAGGAGGCTGAGGCAGGAGGATTGCAAGTTCAAAGCCAGACTCAGCTACTTAGTGATGCCCTAAGCAACTCAGTGAGACCCTGTCTTGAAATAAAATATAAAAAAGTGCTGGGGTTGTGGCTAAGTGGTAAAGTGCCCCTGAGTTCAATCCCCAGAACCAAAAAAGAAAGAAAAGAAAAAGAAAAGAAGAAAAATGCAGTTCACCACCAGGCTATGTTTATAAGGTGTACATAAAACATAAATTAATTTCATGTTTATACTTAGGTTCCATCTTCAATATACCTCATTATGTATATATGAACATTCCAAAATCTGAAATTCAAACTCCAAAATACTTCTGATCTCAAGCCTTTCAGATAACCACCTATAATATAAATAGCAATCAAAACTATCTCCTAACTCAGAGCTATTTGGAGAAAGACTGGGACTTCCAAAAAATTCAAAGAGATTCCCCTACCTCAGTGTGAAAAGAATTATTGAGTTATCAACACTTCCTCTGCTGCAACTAGAATTTAGATATACGTGAAAGTTCTGTGTAGCCATCAGAGTACAACCAATGTACACGAAGAATCTAAGTGAATGAGATAAAGAAACTTCTATTTTTTTTTTAAGGACTGTTCTTCATATTCTTTTTTATTTGTACCGTCAGGTGTCTTAGTCTATTCTGGCTGCTATAACAAAATACCATAGATTGGTTAGTTTATAAAAAAAAGAGAAATTTCTTTCTAAACAGTTCTGGTGGCTGAGAGTACTTGTTAATATTTGTTAAGATAATCTGGTTCATAGATGGTGAATTTTTGCTGGGTTCTCTCAGGGTGACAGGGTTAAGGGACCCTCTGGAACTTCTTTTTATAAAGTCACTAATCTCCTCTGGGAAGTCTCCAACCTCATGGCCTAATCACCTCCTGGAGACCCCACCTCCTAACACGATCATTTTGGGGGTAGGTTTAGACATATGAATTTTGGAGGGACACAGATAACCACTTCCCCCTGCCTATTCTGAGATATAGGCATCTCTCAGTCACTACTAAATCCTGCTGTGTGAATTTAAAATATTGAGGCTAATCAAACTACTTGTTAAACTTGCCTCTAGAATGAGGGAAAGTTTTCCTCCACCATGACAAGTTATATTGTGTAAGCCTCAAGAAACAGTTTTTATTCCAAAGATGAATGAGACTAGTAAAGAAGATGTACCCCAACACCACGAACCATCTACCCAATTCTGGATTCAATGGCAGTTCTTTCATATTTTTATGCACAAAATCTAATTAGTTGCACAGTGCATACCAAAGTATAATGCATTTCTATGTGGCTTTGTGTATATATAAATTGAGAGATAGATTGACTAGGTCAGCCAAGTCATTGAAAGTCCTACCAAATCTGACTTTATTTCTCTGTTAGACCTAAACAATTTAGGTTTAAGTAGGTATTAGGTGACAGGGGAAAAAAAAAGATGGCTTAAACAAGACTAAGAAGTGCTTTTCCCTCTCATGCAAAGCGAGCCCAGAGTTGACCTGCTCAGACTCATTCTGCCCCTCAGGTTGCTTAAGCCTCATCCTCAAAGTCCAAGATGGCTGCACCCATCTTCCAGGTGGCAAACAGAGACAATGATGAGAGGAAAAGATGGAAGGAGCTTCCAAGTTATCTTTTCAGAATGCTTTCCAAATCCTATTGTGGATACGACAGCCTGGCCCGGTGGACCAAGGGTGACCCCTGAGAAGAGAAAGGCCTGGTCCCACTGCGAAAGAGAACGCAAAGACCCCCGGGACATGCAGCTGAAGATGACGCAAACATTGAGGACCTGGAAGACTTGGAGTCCTGGACACCTCACCCCAAGGAGCAGCACCGTCTCCATGACAGTGTCCCTGAGAAGACAGGGATGCAGGGGCGTCCGGACTCAGAGACGTTGGCAGAGGTATGGGAAACATCAGGAAGAGACCACCGGGTCTCCACCAGCCAGACGTCCAAAACGTGTGTCCAGAGGAGGAGAAAACGGTGAACAATCAGAGCAGTGTCAAGTGAGAGCTGGGGTGGTTAGAAAATCACTCTGAGGACAGAAAGGAAGCACAAGGGCCACCTAAGACAGGAGAGGGTCAGGCGGCTCAAGGAGGAGGGAGCATGTGACAGATCAATGAAAAACTAAAGGCAGGTGTCCCTGACAGGGGGACAAACCTGTACCAGGGCCTGGAGGCCTGGTGGCCTAAACATACCTGAAAAGCTTACTGTGAGAAGGACAGAGGGAGGTTTAGGTAACCAGCAAGTCACCCCACACAGTGCTACAGCCACCCTGGGGCAGGACGGCAGCAGGAAGACCAGTTGGAAACCATCTCAAACCAATATACTGTGTAAACCTCAAGAAACAGTTTTCATTCAAAGATGAATGAGACTAATAAAGAGGATGTACCCCAACACCATGAACCATCTACCCAGTTCTGATGCATGTGAGAGCCCAGACCCGAAGCCCCAGTCCTCTCCTTCTTATCATTAAGAACAAAGTAAACACCACCGTGTCCTCAATAATATCCCTGCCACCACCCCACCCCCTTCTCCGGGTTCTTCTGGATCACACCCTGAACATGTGTGCTTCCTTTGTTTTCCCAGGTTTGAAAGAAATCAAGTGGACAGTCTGCTTTTGGCTCCACCATCTCATGGATGTGCCAAGTCAGAGGCAGGAGGTGGGGTGCGCATTTGCTGCTGACCCCACCCCAGGGCACAGATCTCTCTGAGATTAGGTTTTCTGTTGAAAGACCATTTAAAGAAACTGAAATTCACGGTAAGGAAGAAGTGTTTTGCTTGACAGTTTGAAGTTTCCTATGGGCCTTCCTGAGTCACCAACCGCCTCGCTTCCACCTGCTCAATTTTATTATTAATTAAAAAAAAAAAAAAAACCTAATAACACTGGAGTCACAACCGCGCTGCGTGTGTTGATCTCTTTCCTCCCATTGCATAATCCTCTCGTTTTGCCCACATTTTGGCAGTTGCTCTGACTCTCCGTGCAACAGGGAGAAACATTCTTTTAAAAATATTTCCAACCCCCTCACATTCACATGAAATCGTTTCTTCTAACTTTGCCTCGGTTCTTACATAAGATCCATCGCTATCTAGTATTAGGTCATCGTATTATCCGTGACTGACTTCCAAGGCCTCGTGGGAGGATGAAGGAGCCCTGATTGGATTCTTTTACTTTTTTTTTTTTTTTAAAAGCATTTTGCAAAGTGAATAATCAACTCCAACTTAATGATTTGTTAGGTTGATTTTAGTTAAAATTGGGTTACTTTGGGAAGAAATATGTGTGTTGTAATTATATTCACACAGGTAGATAGGAGTGTGTATGTACAGTGTAACTCTATGATTGCATTACAGTGTATGCAATTGACAGATAGGATAAATTGATTTATGCTCCAATTGTGGTAACAAAAGCCCCAAGTGGCCCTCTCCTATCCTTTAGGCGTGAACTCTGGGAATAGGTGAGGTGTCGAGGAAGCTGAAGAGGCATCGTTTCTGAGGGGAATGTTTTCTCTCAGGCTTCAGAACTTGGGGACAAACTGGACACTGAACATGGAGGACTGCATCTGAACCAAAGATGTGGAATGATCTTTGTCACTAATTTTACCACGTCAGCATCTAATTATCAATGTGAATGCAGTCTGAAAGATGACATGTGGGCTTGAAGTTAACTTGGGGGTGAGATAATGCCGTAGGGAAGAGGGTCTGATCTTTGTGTTTTCACCCAGGTTGAGGGGAGCAGTGAAGATTGGGGAGTGGGGCTGCGTGAGGAGAGGACCGGGATTTGTTTTTCCTTCTCTTGAAGAGCTGCAGGTAGCTGGCCTCCCTCCCGAGGCCCCTGGAACGGCACCTATTCTAAACTTCCTTGAATATACAAATGCTTAACCCAGCAAAGCTGATACAGCAAACCTTCTAGAACTGTGAGTTTATCACAAAAAGCTCGAGCCTGTACCAGGTTACTTCAATGCAGCCTGGCAACATCTGCCACGTGCCTGCTCCAGCTGAAGGCATTTCAGCTCTCAGTGTGGAGTGGCTGAGGGGCGTGTGGTAGGGAGAAGCAAAGGAAAACAAAAAGAAAGTGTGCTCTGAAATCCTGGGAAAGGCGCATAAAATGAGCAAGAGCAAACTGGTACTTAGAGCTGCACTCTGGGGTGGGCAGCAAGAGAAAGACCCAGAATGTTCTCTGCTCAAGGCTTCTGGTACTTTCTATTTTTCTATTCTATTGAGCCACAGAGGTGAGGAGTGGGGTGCAAGGGCAGAACTGGGGAAATGCCCAAGAATGTCAGTGCCCCAGAAGCAGGGAGGTTTTTATAAGGGCCAGACAGAAAGGACCAGGCATGTCTTAATATATGCACCTTGCAAGGAAGCAAAATCAAGACCTGAAAATCTTAAAAACCCCAGATAAGTGCCTAGTAAGAAATGGGGAACAAAAGAAATGGACCTACACATTGGCACTTTTTGTATTTTATATATAAGGAACCTGAGGCTCAGAAAGGTTAGGACACAGACTCATCTACTCATTGAATGTGGGAGGTGGGTAGTTAGATTGTCTCTCTCTAATTTGTCATCTTACTGGTCTATTCAAATAGAAAGGAGAATCTTTACAGCATTTTCAGACATATTCACCTGACCATGGCCCCTTTCTGCACAGGTCCTCACAGTGCCAGCCTGCTGGCTGTCTTCCAGCAGATAATCTCAGCTACCTAATCTGGGTTTGGGGAGGGAAACAACCTCTCCAACTATTAGCCAAAAGCAACTCTGTTTGGAGGAGTATAATCATAGCAGCCAGTACTACTTTCTTCATGTTGATCCTCCAAAGAATTCCAGGAAGCAAGTATGGCAGCGATTGTCGCTTCCAATGTTCATATGCATCAAGTAGAACTTCCCAGGGCTGGTGATGGATAAAATAATGTAATTGACAGAGAAGGGGAAAAACCCAAACTCACTTCTTTGTCTGCTCACTTGTTTCAAAAGCTCAGGTCTCTATCCTCGCTGCCCAATGGCTGATTTCCAGTGTGAGTTATAGATCTACACACCTACGTGGAAAAGTTAAACCTCTTTATGAATTCCGTGTGTGCTTAATTTCTGCTGATGGCAACTCTGCTCATGTTTTTGTTTCTCTTTTTTGCCATTCCCCTCTTGTGTCTGTAATGGATGTGTTTGAACTTTAAGAAAGATGCTCCAGGGGAGGTTATGAGATGCTTAAGGATATCCAGAAACTTTGTACAAAAGCCCTTTTAGCATCTCTTCCAGACTCGAGTTTGTCTTCTAACAGGGCGATCTTTTATTGCCTATTAGGTAAAAGACAAATGAATACATTTAGCCTTAATAGCCTTCCTTTTCAACTGGAGTTTCTCTGCTATTTCTCTTCTTCTCTTTGTTTCCCCATCAGAATAAAACATACATCTATTTATTGAGAAATATACAGAGAGTGCATTTTATTACAAGGCACATGGGGACACACTGACAATGATGTCGTGAAGCCCCTCCTACTGTAGTAGCTCAGTCACGAGGTGCCTGCTAGTGACTTGTGCTGATCTGGCTTGAGTCCTACTCCAAATAAGAATTAAGACTAAGGATCTGATCATCCTTCTGGAGAAACCTAAGACTGAAAAATAGGGGATCCCCTCTGGATGCGGGCAAAGCCATGATTCTCTCATAGGAAGGTGACCCCTTTTATTATTCTAGAGATAAATACCAGGGAAGGTCCAGTCTAGAGTTGAAACCAGGCAAAGGATAAAGAAATAAACCTCAGATTTGTGAAAGAACAGAGTTCAAGAGTGAGTCTGTCCAAGATGGGAATGCTGGAGACCAGAGGACACCCACCTGTAAGCAAACCAATTTAGCATCACAGCTTCTGGAAGATTCCACACCCATTTTGGCACTGCAATCAGTATGGATCCCAAATATCCATCTCTGGGATATTCCATTTCCTGCCATCCACTGGGCCTGGCTTTGGTTAGGGAAGAACTGAAAACGTTCCTGTTCTCAGGGGAGTCATGCTGGGGCCAGACAGGACATCTGAGAAACAGTGTTGGCCCATACAGAGTCCTTCTCAGTTAATGCAGGACTCTGTAACAAACAGAGCTCGAGGAAGGTGCTTTGGGCAATAAAACGGAGGGTGACGCTTCTCCAGTGGAGCACCTTTCCTGCCAGAGCTCACTTCACTGTCCCTGAGCAACCCAGACAGGGAACCCATCCTCTCCCTTGATTCCCCAAAGACCTGAGAGAGGGAAGGGCATTAAATAATAACTCCACCAAGTAACAACTTAAAATTACCTGTTAGACATTCCTGGTCTTTCTCATTTCTTTTGGTCACCACCACTAATGGGATCTCTCACTGGCTAACATGCCTGCTCAGACTCCCAGGAAGCCCAGCTCATTCTCTCTCTCTCTCTCTCTCCTCCCCCAACCCTCCTCATTCTTCATGCGGAGGGCTTCAGCTGTCTTGAATTCGCTGTTTCTCCCCAGTCTGATCTCCAGAGCTTTCAAATATTGCATCAAAAGTTCTCTGTCAACATATTTTATTTAAACAAAAGAATATCTGGTCTAAGGATAAAGTCAAACGACGCCCTTTTGGGGCTAAAGCAATCGAAGCGGGTTCTAATAGCTTTCCTTTTCCTATTCTATTACAAATGTTTGGCTATTCATCCATTTTCACAATTGCAAAAGAAGCCTGGAATGCAAGAGATATAAGGTGAAAAAATGTATATGTGTGCACGTGGGTCTATATTACACAAATAATACATACCCATGTACTCATGCATACATTGCATATGCATGTGTGTACACATATGTCTGTATATTCAAATGCACCTTTAGCTCATAAACCAGGAACCCTGATTGTTTGTGTGGTGTGGTTCTGGAGTCAGAAGAGAACCAGAATCATGACCTGCTAAATCCTGAAGTCAGTTAGAGAAGCTGGCTCTCCCTGTCCTCTTTGCCTGTGGCCAGGACTCCTAGGGCTAAGTCAACAGTAAGTCTGTGGGTGCAGCCAAGAAACCTGTCTGCATTCGATACATGGAGGTCTGACTTCCCAGATCAGCTGAATTCAGGGCCAACCCCTTGCTTGCTGTAAAATGAGAATGGGAAAAACATAATTAATTTGAAATAAAGTAAAATCATATTGATTATCTAAAATCCTCTTGTGCCAGCCCTCAATGGAACACTTTTGAATCCAATTATGATAAGTGACTAATATTAAGTGGAGGTGAAGTAAAACACATATCATGGAGGGTATATATTGTTTGAAAAATATTATGTTCTCCTTTAATCATATATAGAATATTAAATCAACACATTTCAGAAACCTCAGATAAAGGTAAATTCCTAATCAATGCGTATCACCATGCATTTTAGAGCCATAATGCAATTTGATAAACTTGCAAATTAATTTAGCAGCAGCCATTTTAGAAAAGTGAGTGATACGCTGGTAATTTTATTTACTAAAGCTAATTTAAGCAGATACTTATGAATTCATTAAGAGGTGAATCATCTTCCATTCAACAAGTTTATGGTGAATATTTAGGACCTGTGTTTACCATGATAAGTCAGAGGGAAAGCACCACCAAACACAGAAGCCATTTAAATACTGTTATTTAATTAAAATAAGAAGTTACATAGAGGGAATCTTTTGTTCTTGTTAACAAACATTATGTTAATAAAACAAATCTGTTTATGTTTTTAAATTTTAAGTGTAAATTTGAAAATGTGGGCACTGAGAACAAAAATTGAATTATTGCAGCTGTATCAACTCAGGAAACTTTAAATATTGAGTCATGCAACCAATCCAACCTAACTTCCTTCTCTCGTGTTTTAAACAACTGTGAAAGAAAGATAAGCTATCCTGGTTTTTTTTTTTTTTTTCAGCTCCCAAATGATTTTAATGTTTAGAAGAAGTACATTTGAAAAATATCCCACCATGATGATAATGCAGTTAAAAATAAGAGAACGAAGAAGCCCCATTTAAAACAAAAACTGAAATGACGAGCTTGATGACAAGAAGGCTGGGGTGATTCTGGAGCAATTTCTGACAGCAATCTTGACAGCAAACAACAGATTGGGAAGGTACACTCAAATAGTAGATTCTTTGAGAAATTCCTCTTAGAAAAATTGCACAGGGAGAAAAAAAAAAAAGATACAAGCACACATATTCATTGCAGTGCTAAAGCGAAAGAGAAAGAAATGGAAGCCATCTCGGTGCCAAATACAAGAATGGTTAAGTTATGTATCTTCAACTCGGTGCCATATCGTGAGAAAGGTTAAAAATAAGAAGATGGCAGGAGAGATCCTGGCTGCAGGATGTTCACTATAAATGTCAACTCTACACTCACTTCCGCCCTATTGTTTTAACTATTATGGACAAGTAATGGAAAAGCAATTTAGGAGAGAAAATCCAAAGGGATCTGCCATGAAATAAAAGGTCTATCATGAGAACTGCCCCACCCTGATCCCAGGCCTCTCCACTGTGGAATTCTCTGCCTGTCATTATGGTGGAAACATCTGCTGGAAGATTAGATGCTGCTTTAAGGAAGGACTCAAAGAATTCCACACACGTGTTGGAAGGAAGAGAAAGAAACTGCGTGGGGAAAATGGTTTTCTTGCTTTATTCTCAAAATGAACTCGTAAGAGATAACAAGAGCTAAGCAGATAGGGACATCATTGGGGACTCAAGGGTGGCCCCCACAAAATATGTTTAAGTCCTAATCTCCAGTACCTGTGAGTGGGGCTTTATTTGAATAAAGAGTCTTTGTGGATAAAATCAAGTTAGGATGAAGTCCTTCTGGGATTAGGGTGGGCCCTACCCAATGACTGGTGTCCTGAGAAGAGGGACCCTTGGGTGTGGACACACAGGAAGAACACTTACATTATAGGAAGCATCCCCCAAGGAAGCCACAGACTGCAGGCAACACAGAGGACTGGGAGGGCCAAGGAAAGATACTCCCCTAGCACCTCCTGAGAGAGTGTGGCCCTGCCACATCTTGACTTCAGACTTCTGATGCCCAGAACTATGAGAGAATAAAATTCTGCTGTCTTAAGTCACCCAGTTTGCAGTTGTGTTTTTTTTTTTTGGGGGGGGGGGCCTGTGCCACCACCCCTAGCCTGTGGAGTTTTTACTACAGCAGTTTTCAAGATAAATATGAATAACTAGGTGCAAGGAAATCAATATCCAGGAATAACGTATTCTAAAATATTACTTTTGATTACTAATACTTCCAAGGTAAAACTTCAAATAGTTTTCTTTGCATGTTATAAAAACAGTCCTTTCAAAACTCTATGAAAGCTGGGTGTAGTGACACACTCCTATAATCCAGGCAGGCTGAGGCAGGAGGATCATGAGTTCAAATCTAGCTTCCACAATTTAGCTAGCTGCTAAGCAACTCAGTGAGACCTGTCTCTAAATAAAATGCAAAATAGGGCTGGAGATGTGGCTCAGTGGTCAGGTGCCCCTGAGTTCAATCCCCAGTATCCCTCCAAAATACTAATAAATAAAAAACTCTTTGAAAGTTAAAGGACAAGAATTAGAATCATTTGGCACTGTGTTGGTTGATGACTAGAAGCAAGTGACAGAACCTCTCTGTGCTTGCTTCTTGCTTTGTAAATGGTGATAAGAATTGTCTCTTTGGTCAGTTGTGAAAGCTACACTGACTAATAGACATAAAGCAATTAGAACAGTGTCTGGCCCATTATAAGCCTTCAATAAATGTTAGCTATGATTATCGTGTCTGACTAAACATTTTGGTTCCATTCCCATTTTAGAATTATGAAAATTTCACAGGCATATTTTTAGAATGCATATATCAATGGTAAATTACTTATATTCTACTATATCAACACTTTTCTCTAACTGCAAGTAATTCCTATCCAAATTAATTTTTAGAATCTCAGAAGTCCTGATCCTAGAATCTCTCTCTCTCTCTCTCTCTCTCTCTCTCTCTCTCTCTCTCACACACACACACACACACACACACACACGGTGAGTAGGCAGGAGGAAAGAAGAAAGAGAATAAGTAGAAATTATTGCAGATTTGAGTTCCTCTGGAATTTAAATTCTATAAAGCACCTTCCAATGTCAACAACAAAATGTTACTGGTTTTCACTGTCCTCATGTTGACCAACAACTGAGTGACGGTTCTCACTTTTACACATAGCCCGTATTTATGTACCTTCCATGGGGCTCTCCATGGGACACTGCACTTGAGCAGAGCATTATTCAAGAGGAAGGATGAGCAACTTTCAGGCCAATTCAGGCAAATTGCTTGCAGGTCGACCAAATGCCAGGCCCAACCATCACTTTGCATGGTGCTCACCAGCATCTGCTAACAGTTGTCACTATCCTGTTCTTAAAAGCTTCCCAGATATCTTAAATATTTATTGTCACCATAACCACCTTGCCCATCTCTCTGGTAATTATGTATGCAACTGGGTAGGCCCCTTTCTTTGATCTTGCCTCACAGGACAATATGAGACAGGGCCTCCAGCTAAGAGAAAGCAAGAAGTGAATGGCTTCCACAGTGGGAAGCTTAGCACTATTCAATGTCAGAGATTTTTTTGAAAGAACAGTTCATATTTCTGAAGGCCAAATCCAAAATTTACTCCTGTTGAGAAACTAATTAGCTATTTAAATGTCTCTGACTAATCTTCTAGGCTTTCTTCCACAAATTAAGTATAAAATAAGATTTCCTGATAACTAGTATACTGTGTAATTTAAAAAGGTGTGTGACTTGCAGTAGTATCCAAATATAGTATTCAAATAGGATCCAGCCGCAAGGACCAGTCCAGGCTCACAGCCACCCAGGAATGAATGCACGAGGGAAGCCAGCTCGACAGAGACCTGTGTCACCAACAGAACCCAGAAAAGGGTCTTTGTAGAGGGATGGGGGGACTACAAGTCATATTGTGAATGGTATTGGCGCTGACATGTTGCTGGCACCTGAAAGAAATAGCTTTTATTGGATGTCAGCTTAAGAAGAAGAAAAGAAAGGAAACATTAAAAAAAAAAATCAGCTGAATGAGTACAAGGGAGAAGATCAATAACTCCCTCTGATGTTTTTTTGGCAAATTGGCCAAGAAAAGGCTGAAGTCTTTACTGGCTGACAATTCTGGCATCTTTCCCAAATAGAAATGGTGCAGCAGAAAATGCACTTAGTGAATTTAGTGAGACAATTAGTTTGGGAATATGTATTAAAGGGGAGAGCACAGACTAGCAAAGGATCTAGGTCCAGTCCAATGCTGTGCGGTGCCAACCCTCCCAGTTGATGAGGGTACAGGGATCCTGACGCCTGGACTGCGTGCCCCATATCCAGAATGCATAGTGTAATGGTGCAATTTATCACCTAAATTTGGCCATTTTTAGAAGGAAAGGAGACCAAATGAATAATCATGCTGAACCATAAACGTAACCTGGATGGTCCCAGCAGACCAGGGTGTGTTGACAGCTTAGCAAGGACACTTCACCCTCCTCTTGAAATCCACCGACTTCCGGTCACTGACTAAGGTCACTGATCCAGTCTTTAGATAAAAGAGGGATATGATTTGAGGTAAATTTGTCACTCTGCTGGAAAATCACCTGAGCCTCTTGCCCCTCTGGCTTGGGGACAGCAGTACTGGACTGCCAGGCATTCTGTACTTCTCCTTTTCCTCCAGTCGAGATATTTCAACCCAGAGTTTTCATTATGGATTCAATAGGCACAGGTGAGCATCATTGTTATTCATTAAAATGCAAACATAATTGAACAAAAACAACACAGCAGTGTTTATGTCCAGGAAGCTGTGGCATCCCATCATTTGACAAAAAGGAACCAACCAAGCACCATCACCAAGTTCGAGTTTGCTTCCAAATGCAGAAATTCAGCCAGTTGTATCACGCTGGGTTTGTTAGTTCAATTTTCATTGCTTTCCATTTTGTACTACAACTCTTTTATTATCATAGAAATGTACGTTTTCCTCTCCTTCATTTCAGCCACTGTTCCTCCCACCCCATGCCACCCAGGTAGTTCAATTTTGAATTGTAATAGATGCACATTTGTTTTTATTATGTTTTCAATCAAGCCATAAAAATAAACTTAAAATAGAGGCATTGAGACATTTGCAGAATTTCACTCACTGTCTGGAATATGAAAAAATAGTCATTTAGCACCCAGGCCCTTCGGACCCAAACTTTCTATGTGTCCCAAGCACTTCTCACAGTGGCTGAGAATTACAGCCATCTTCCCATGTGGCTGTGGTGAGACTGCAGCGTGATATATATGTGCGTATGTATATATATTTTAGAATTTAGATGTAGATGAACACAACATCTTCATTTTATTTGTTTTTATTTATTTTTATGTGGTGCCGGGGATCGAACCCAGTGCCTCATGCATGCTAGGCAAGCACTCTACCACTGAGCCAGGATCCCGGACCCACACTATGTTTAAGTACAGCTTGAATAACATATGTCAAGTGTCCTACTGTGTTTGTGAGCAGTCACAGAGAAAGTACATTGAAGTCCATTTTGCAGACTAGAAAACTGACAGATGGAGGGAGAAAACTGGCTGTGGAGAGCCGTACAGATGATCAGTGGCAAACAGTAGGGGGCTTTCACGTGGACCCCCTGTTTCTTAGAAACTCTTGGCTACATTCCACCACCACACAAAGATTTTAAGATCATAATTACATTAGCTCAGTCATATATTTTAAAAATCATATAGAATCAAATATAATAGATTCAACTTAGGAAGATTTCTAAGTCACTCCAAGTTTCTGCTTCCTCATTTCCCACCTCAGCAGCATGGTGATAGCATCAACAGATTTGATATTAATTATGAGAATAATGGTAAATATTTCCAAAAACACTTCGCTAAAGAGATGGTGATCCTGTTAAGTATCATCCAAATCCACATGCAGAAGGCCAGGAAGAGAGGGATAAGCCAGGAGTACAAAATCGACATATTGGGGTCTATGCTCTCTCCTTGCAGCTAACATCCGGGGGAAATCGGAGGAGAGGTTTGTAAAAGTTATGCTGATGGTAGAGATTTAACAGGAGATGCTATGAATATTCTTTTCTAACCACAACTTACAAAACCAAATGCTGACCTCTTCCAGTGATCCTGCTAAAAGACGTTAAAAGAAGGAACATAGTATTTTTCCCTTTTGCTAGCTTAAAAAAAAAAAAAAAAAAGTTGGTGTAAGGGGTTATGGGAATGAATGAAAGAAAAAGTCTGTCCTTTGGGCTAAAGCCAAGGACAACCTCAAAGGAGATGTTCTTCAGAGATCAAAACTTGGAGGACTGCTCTAGGGATGTGTCTAAATCCCGGCGACACATGATGGATGGGGTGGAAAGGTTCTGAACACAAGGGGCCAGCTGAACTTTTGGGGGTGGGCTCTGAGGCTGGCCCCCACCCTTTTTTTTTTTTTTAGGCTCTTTGTTTTTTTCATTTTTGTGTGTGGGCTCTGTGTGCTTTGAAGTTGCAGCCAGCAATGAAGAGAAAAACTCGCCCTGGTGTTTTGAGTTTGGCTGAGCGCTGCTATTTAGCTAAGGCCTCCCCATATAAGGATGCGGGCTGCGGCTGCAGATCTGGGAGAGTCTTAAGAACCCTGGAAATGCGTCTCTGAAATGCACACAGGCCTGGGATCTTCCAGGGTAACTCACGCAACCCAACCATCATTACCCTACGCGATGAAATTCACCAACATAGCTGCAGACAAGGGTCGGGCCGTCTCTCCACAGAGGCTGAAAACAATCCAGAGGGCTGGGTGCCTGTTAGAAACCTGAAGGCAGAGCCCAGCGCTTTCATTTCAGCTAAGATTCTCTGGCACAGGTCTCCTGGTCCTGTAGGGACGATCTCGTTAGGACTTAGGACTTGTTGCTTCCACATTCGATGTTATTAGTGGCAAACCGACAGGCCAACAGTTATGCCCCGTTCTTTTGTTCTTGAAGGAAACATCTGTTCTTCTGTCAGGGAGCACATGCCAAAACCCTGCGATTATAAGCAGAGGGCTCTTCAGGGAGTAGGGAATGCATCACACAGCCCAGAGCACAGACCTTGAAAACTTCCGCACTCTGTCCCTGCAGCCCCAGGAGCTGGAGAAAGGCTACATAGAGGTCCCAGGGCCCCAGCACCCAGCAGGAGAGAGGGAGAAGGCACCCGGGGAAGTGTGGGAAAGAGCAGGAGGGAGGGTTAATCCTCAGTGAGGCTGCTCCAAAATGTCCTTACATCCTCACTTGGCAAGAGGGCCCAAGCCCCCTGAACGGGCCTGAGCCCTAACCCAGTGCTCGTGCCGTCCCCAGAACACACAAGTCAGCCCCACTCCCTCCATGGGTTCCACGTCTAAGGATCAACAAAATTTAAAAAAAAAAAAAGTGTCACTGAACATGTACAGACTTTTTTTCTTGTCATTCTCCCCTAAATCATACAGTACAATAACTATTTACACAGCACTGACATTGCATTAGGTGTTATAAATAAGATAGGGCTGATCTGAAGAACACACAAGTACACACAGGCTCTGCGCAAATACTATTCCATTTTGTATAAGAGACTTGAGCATCCATGGATGTTGGTATCTTTAGGGGATCCTAAAACCTCCGCTCCACCTGCCTCAGGTACTGAGGGACCACTGCACCTCCCACAAACTGTTCACACTAAAGGGAGACAGGCACTGGGGACAGAAACACCCCAGGATACTTGCAAACAATGTCTGAAGGCAACGCTCATAAGTGCTTGAGGTTTTGACCTTCCAAGTCTCTCAGGAGTAGGATGACTGCACCTTATCATCACCTCTTAGGGGGCCACAGCAGACTCAGGAGCCTCGACACCTGGTTCTGAATCCAGGCTCCACTTATTCTAGCTCTAGAAGCCTGGAGCCTCACACATTCACTGAGCTTTGATTTCTTTATCAGGAAAATGGGAGCAACAATGATAGTTAAACAAGCTAATATATAGATTTACAACATCAGAAACCTAAGTTTCTATCTTAAGAAGCCAGGAGAAGTAGAGTAAATTAAACCCTCAAAAAATCAGAAGCAAAAAAAAAGATAATATAGAGAAGAAATAAATGAAATAGGGAAAAAGAAAACAGAGAGAGATTTGATTCATTGAAAAGATTAATAAAATTGAAGACTGGAGTTATAGCTCAACAGTAGAGCAATTATGTAGCATAACTGAGGCCCTGGGTTTGATTCTTAGCACTGAAAAGAATTTTTTTGTTTTTAAATAATCCCTAGCTAGATGATTTTAAAGAAGTGAAGCAAGAACACAAATTACTAAAAATCAGGAATTAAAAATGAGATACAGATTCTTTCAGTCATTAGAAGGTTAAGGTGACAAATATGAACAACACTTTGTCAATAAATTTGAAAACTTACTGGAACGAATGATCTCCTTTAAAAACACAATGAAAGAAAACTGTAGAAGAAATGCAAAATTTAAGTAGCCCTCTATCTTTATTCAATTCTATGCTGAGTTCACAATCAAATTCTTTTCACACACAAAAAAACTCTAGACCCAACTGGTTTAATGGTAAATTCTATGAAACATTTGAGATATGAATAATAATTCCAATTTTTAACCAAAAATTTTCAACAGGCAGAGGAAGAAGGTGCATTTCTCAACTCCTTATAAGACTGTCAGTACTCTCATACCAAACCTAACAATGATATTTTAAGACTATAGATAAATCTTTCATGAACATACAAAAATCATCAACAAAATACTAAAACAGAATCTGGCAATGTATAAAGACTATCACACCATGGCAAGCTCTGGTTTATCCAGGGAATGCAAGGTTTACCCCCAGCATTTGCGAATCGGTCAATATAATTTACAGCAGCAATAAGCAAAGAAGAAAAGTCACATATGTAGTTTGATAGATGCAGAAGTTGCTCTTTATAAAATCCAACACTGGTTCATAACAAAAGTTATCAATGAACTAAGAATAGAAAAAAAACTTCCTCATTCAGTTATACCTATAAGGCTTCTATGAAAAACCTACAGTTGTTATCAGATTAAATGATTGAGAAGTGAATGTTCTTCCCCAAGTCAAGGAAATAAGGGTGTCCACCTTCACCCCTCACCACGGCCTGCTCTGAAGCTCTGGCATGGTGCAGGCAGGAAAAGATATGAAGGCCATAAAATTGGAAAGTAAGAATCATATTTTCAAAAGACATAACTGTCTACCTAGAAAAGTCTAAGGAATCTACAGACATTGATAAGCAGATGTGATAAGGCCCTAAGATGTCAGGCCAATAAGGTATGGAAAACACTACCCCAAATTTGTCACATTTTCATCCTGAATATTTTAAGCTGAAGGAAGATGAGGAAATCACACAAGCAGAAGTGTCTCTCTGCCCTGCTTTTTCTCTTTCTCTGGTCTTCTTTCTCCCCTAAGGGACAATAATCAAAGAATTTTCTGCAGTTGGGGATGTGACTCAGTGGTAGAGCACTTGGCTTGCAAGGCCCTGGGTCCAATCCCCAGTACTGCCAAATAAAAAAATAATAATTATTATCTGACCTATCTCCTCTATCAGTAAGTCATAAGAGCCCCATTCCAGATGGGCCCCCCGCCCTCCACTCAGGAGCCAAGAAGAATCTGAACAACTACCACTGCTACCTTGCCCTGCTTATTGTCATTAGGCTACAGATCCTTTTGGTCCATCACATTTCTGAATTGTCTTTATTCTTCATCAAAGCAAAAAAAAAAAAAAAAAAAAAACCAGTTCTCTTTGCATCTTTATTGCCAAAGGTTTCTCATTTCATGTAAAACAGTTTAAATAAATTAATTACGCCTTTCTCTTGATAATCTGTGTTTTGTCATAGAGGTATCAGCCAGGAACCCTGCGATGGCAAAGATATTACTTTTTATCCCCTATGAGGTCAATACACAAGTACTATCTACCAGCAATAAACCATTTGAATTGAAATTCCAAAACAGTAAAATTCCACACAAGCACAACACAACAAAACAAAAATATGCTCAGGCATAAATTTAACAAAAGTTGTGAATGACCTAGATGCTGAGAACTATAAAACACTGCTAAAAGAAATAAAAGATGTAAATAAATGGAGCAATATATCACGTCCATGAATTGGAAGACTCAAAGTCATTAAGATAAGTGTTTTCCCAAATTGATCTCAGCTTCAAGGCATTCGTGATTAAAATCCCATCTGATTCTTTTATAAAAATTAACAAGCTATTCTAAAATGTATGTGGATGTGCTACAACCTAGAACACCAAAACAATTTGGAAAAAGAAGAACAAAAATGGAGGACTTTCACTTCCTGAGTTCAGGCACTATGGAAAGCTACCTCAGCTAAGACAGTACGGTTTTGGTGTAAGATGGACACAGAATAATGCAACTGAATAGATTCCAGAAATAGATCCAAGCTCATATGATCAATTGATTTGTAACAAAAGCATTAAAGCATATTTGCCTCACATGTGCTAGGCGAGCGCTCTACCACTGAGCCACAAGTCCAGCCCCAGAACTAAAGCTTTTCAATGAAGGAAGTGTAGACTTTCCTTCCACTTATCAATGCTGAAACAATTGGATATTTGGCATGAAGGACTTTGATCTCATCAAAACATATCACTAAGAGAAGGAAAAAACAATCCACAGATGAGGAGAAAAGTTGAAATAGGTAGATAGATAGATATACAGATATATTCATGCATGGACAGCTGGATGGAGGGACAATAGGACGCTTTTCTCGTGTGATATGTCTTCTCTTTGTCCTCTGTAATTCTTGTCCTTCATGTCTATATTATAGAGACAATGATACAGATAAACCAGTAGACTTAGCACCTATCAGGTGTTAGCTCCAGTCAGGGAAGTAGAAATAAGAACCAAGAGCCAAGCCATCCGAATGTAGACACAAGTGTCAAAGAACAGCAAGACATTCTCTGATAAATAAGCAAAGTTAGGGTGCTGTGGCGTACCGGGTAGCACAGTCAGACCATAGTCTATCAAAATAAACTTCTGTGTGCTATTTACCTAACTGGGTCCACCCTGTGGGAGCAGAACCCAGATATTACACATAACAATAATTGAAAGTGTTCTTAATCAGGCATTTTCAATGTTTATTTTATATGTGGAGTGTCCAGTGTTGATTAAAAGGTATAGGAGGACATTGGTTTTTCTCTGAGCTCCTGCACTAGGCCCCACAGGCCAAACCAAAATGGAGTTATGTATGCTAATGTTCCCTCCATCCCGTCAAAACAAAGTTGTTGATCTAATCTTCAAAAAAAACCAGGAGAGACAGGATAATAGCTGAACTCCTAAACAGTCCAGCTGAAGCTACATAAGGAAATCACTGCTTTAACCTTTGCAAGAAGATTTGTCAAACAACCAATCCACTTTTTGTTCTGTTTCTGCTTTTGTAGCCCTTTTCTGCCTATCGAACCAAACTCTTCTGTTCAGTTCATGAAAACGCTCATTCTGTTTTAAAGAACAAGTTGTTGCCTGATTCTACAATTGCAAATAAAAGCCAATTAAGCTCTTTAAACTAAATTTGTTGTGATTTTGTCTTTTGACATTGACACTGATCTCGGTACCTTAAAAAATATTAGCTCATTTAATAAAATTATGTGAAGTCTTGTTATTACTTCTATTTTAAAAATGAGTAAAACGGTGGGCTGGGGTTGTGGTTCAGCAGTGCAGCACTCACCTAGCACGTGTGAGGCCCTGGGTTCAATCCTCAGCCCCACACATAAATAAATAAAATAAATGTATTGTGTCCAACTACAACTAAAAAAATAAATTTTAAAAATGAGTAAAGGGCTGGGGATGTGGCTCAGGTGGTAGCGCGCTCGCCTGGCATGCGTGCGGCCCGGGTTCGATCCTCAGCACCACATGCCAACAAAGATGTTGTGTCCGCCGAGAACTAAAAAATAAATATTAAAAAAAAATTCTCTCTCTCTCTCTCTCTCTCTCTCTCTCTCTCTCTCTCTCTCTCTCTCTCTAAAAAAATGAGTAAAATGACTCTCAGAGGTTCAAAATTATCTGCCTCAAATTGCAAAGTTGGTACGTGGCAGAGTCAGAATTCAGTCTCAGGCAACTGGACTTCAGCATCTCTAGTCCTCACTTGGGGATGATGGGTGACACCCACACCCCTTCCTCACCTCTTTCTGGAATGGGAACTCAAGCCTTATGCACACTCACGTAAGGCTTCCGGGGGGGGGGGGGGGGTTCTGCTCTCTGGCACTCCTCACCGGAAGTGATGTCAACCAGCATTGATAAGAGACTCGATAGCTTAACAGAGTTGTCTTCTCATTGTCTCCCATTTTCTTGTTCCTCGAGCTCTAGAACAGTGGTTCTCAGCGTGGGATCTCAAGCAACCAGCACAGGCAACAGCATCTGGGAACAGATTAACACTGCCACTTCCTGTGCCCCACCCCAGACTGACAGCATGGGAAGTCCTCCAGGTGAGGGCAAGGAGACCCCTGGGCACGGCTGCTACATTCCTGTATAAGGGCCAGGAGGACTTGGATTGATTTTCCACTTAAGCTTCGGTCTTTAGAGTCTTTCACGTCTGGAGCGAAGGCTTCGTGTTTTGAACTGTCAGAGCTAGTCGTAGTGGGCCACACCGCCACTGGGGAAGCTGGGCTGGCGGTGGCTGTGTGGATGCTCTGGGCAAATGCCTTCCCAACTGCATATCAGGTTTTCCTTCTTCTTTATGACTGTGACCATAGAGGAAGGGTTTCAAGTCCCTCTGGCAGAAAAATACTCTACTTGTTTAAAGGAACTAAAAGTGAGCCCAGGAACAAGAATGCCGGGTGTAACTTTCCCTGTCACTCCTTCTCAGATCTTATGCTCTGGCAAAAGTGTCTCCAGTCCCCACTGTCCAGTCACTGGGGACCACCAGGACTCTTGTGAAGAGGAAGTTCCCCTGGGCTAGAGCTGGTAAGGGTCAGACAGAAAAGGAGAAGCCAAGATGAAAGCAGGTCTTATTTTTAGTCATAAAATATTATGGTTCTGCCCCCCCCCCAGCATCCAGTGGGAAATGAAATGATCTGTGCATGGGAACAAAAATGAGAGTCCTACTTGTGTAAAACAAGAACACACATCACCACCCACACGCACGGAACGTGGCAGGAGGTCACAGCTCTGGGACTCACAGGAAGCCCAGAAATGAGAGCCGGAGTGGTGGCACCAGCCCAGAGGCTGCGGGCTCATCATCAACTGTGAACTTTAATTAAGAAAAGGGTAGTTTTGAGAACAAAGGAGTTGGTTACGGAAATGAGTCAAGAGAGGGAAAGAGAGTCTGATTAAAGTTATCCTCTCCGGAGGAGCCGGGAGGGATGTTAGGTGTCTTCTGGTACAAGCTCCTGGTTTTCAGAAAGGAGACTGAACACTCCTGGTTGGAGGGAAGGAGTTTTCATACCAAGATGAACTGCTGCTCCTGAGGCCTGGAGCTGGGGATTGAGGCCAGGGCCTCTGGGATTCAATTTGTTTTGAGTGACTGAGATTCCTGTCTCTCTGAAAAGTATTATATAACCAAACTTCAGACTGTGGACTAGGTTTGCAGTGGACTATCTGAGGACAGCAGAATGTGGCCTGCTCTTAGTTACTCCATGATGCATAGAACAACAGCTACTCTGCTGGTGCCAGAGCTAAAGGCAGAATGACTCGGTTACTTGTCTGGGCAAATAGATAATCACCAAATGTTGATCATCCAGAACTTATCAAAAGGAATAACCCCTAGTTGCACAACACAATCATAAGGCACAAAGTGATAAATTCATTGTGCTCATAAAAAAAAAGTCCCCCTGTGAACTTATTGAATTAAAATGCACAAGGATAGATGGCCACATGGCCGTATCAAACACATAATAGAACACAGGGCCTATGATCTTATCATTCTCACCCTGACCAGAAACTCATAAAGGAGAAGCCCCCAAAACGAGTTATGGAACACACCAATCCATCATCAGACCAATAAGTCAACAGGTGCTGGACCTCCAACTCTCTGTCCCTGAGCCTCCACTGGGCTTGACCTCTGTGCTTCACATAGTCTACATGGAAACTGGCCGAGTTCCTGGTTCTTAGAGCACCAGCAAGGCTCCTTGAACAAGCTCTTCAGCTGGTTCAGAATCTTATCTGACCACCTACAGTGACTCTTTTGCATTTGTAAAATGCTCTCCACTGATCCCCAAGGCCACCTTAACCCTTTTTTGGCCTGTCATCTCTGTATATCATTGTGCAAAGTATTATGTGTGACTGGAGCACTGTGGATATTAACAATTAAGAGTGAAATAAAAGAACCTGAGAGTGGCTGGCTGACCAAGTACTTGGGGAATTGCAACCTATGAAAGTCACATGTTGCTTGTGAATGCATCATTAGTCAATTAATTCTGATGTCTTGGAAAGACACAAACCTGCCCGGTTTATGTTAGTGGTATAACTCGCTCATGACACTCTTCTACTAGAAAAGCAAAGCTTGACTTAAGTTTTAAATGTGAGAAATATCATAGGTGGCAAGAGAACACCATCTCAGAGCTAAGAAGAGAATCTGACCACCCTGAAAACTGAGAAGAGACCTCAGGAAGTATGAAGAATGTATCCAAAGCCCATGGAAACAAGGTCATCACAGGCTGTCTCCTAAACAGAAATGGGCTAGATTTTCACTTGATGAAAAGCCTCCAGTGGACACAAACACAACTTCAGGGCCACTATCCACAGGTTCTGTATAAAAACAAGGCCTGCATAGAGCCACTGAGAGAATCGATTTTACAGTCAAGCACAGGAGTGAGAAAAGTGTCATTGTGATGTTAATGGAAGGAAGCTATGTTGGGGAGTTGTTTCCTAGAGTTCTTCAAAAATGTATGAATGGGGTTCTGCCCCTATTTGCATTCTAAAAAGATGGCCCTTTTTTTTTTAACATTACCATGATATCGCTCTCCCAGATGACAAATAAAATGAAAAGAACAGTTAACGTTCAAAATGTTTAAATTATGCACAAATAAAGGGAAATGAGAATAAAAAGCAGCACCTCTTTGTTTCAGCCTGCCCTTAAATGTTCCTGTGAAAATCCATCTCATTATGTTCCTGGGTCCTAATTTGAAGAATAACAGTCGCGGTGGGAGTCCAATGACTGTTAATGCCGCTATTGTTAACATCATGAATGGTGTGGGCCTTTTTCCTACCCAGCACCGCATTTGGGAACAAAGGAAAGGAACGACGTGGTTCTGCTATTATCCAAATTGGTCTCTGGCATCCAGGGAGGAAGTGACTGGGGCCGCGGCTCGCTCTCAGGTGTCCCTGGGGGACAGACACGTGCGATTAGCCTCCGCGGCCACTGGGTGTGACCGCGCTCCGCACAATGGGAAGCCGGGCTGCTCTGGGGAGCTTCCCGGCAGAGTTGGGCACGTGTGCATGCGCGCACGCACGTGTGCAGACACACACTTGGGGGAAGGCCCCCCCCCTCCGGAGGGAGAGGTGGAAAGCCAGTTGGTGCTTCTTTTTAACTTCCAGCGCACTTCGGAGACCCGATCCACCCTCGTTTTACTCCAGAAATGATTTAAACCCGTCTTTCCCTTAGGGATGAGATCAAGAATGAGGAGCTCACCCGTTCCCCCCTCCAAAGCCACCACCCTCCAAATGCCTTGTTCGAAGAGAAAAGGGAAAAGTGGGAACAGAGGCGCTCCTTAGAACTGACTCCAATAAACTCCCTCACAGCAAAAATGACAGCAGCTGCGGCTGCTCCTCCAGACCAGGTTGGCAGAGGCAGCTTGGAGCCGCTGTGCGCATTTGCTGTAGGGAGTTAGACCCGCACCACCTCGCTATAACGAAAGCTCATTCAGCTGTGATGAGGACCTGAGTTCCAGGAACCTGAAAGAGCTTTGCTTCAAGGCTTCCGTGATGTGTCAGGGTTTTGCATCCTTTACACATAGTGACCAGCCTTTAAAAGGCCCAGTAAGGGACGGAGGGGAAAGTCCAGTATTGCAAAGAAAGCAAAAGTTGATCACATTTTGTGTTCCAGCTTTATTGAGGTATACTTGACAAATAAAACCTGTGACTCACGTTTTAATGTATGTGAACTTTGTGAAATGAACACATCCATCACCTCACACAGTTACTGTTGTTTAAGAATACTTAAGGTCTCTCTTAGCAGGTTCCAGGTACACAGCACAGTACTATCAATTCCAACCATCACGCTGTATGTCACGTCCCCAGAACTCACTTGTCTCTTCACTGAAGGTCCGTACCCTTTTGTTGTTGTTGTTGGGATTTTTTAATTCTAATTTGTTATATATGACAGCAGAATGCTTTATAATGCATATTACACAATTTTTCACATTTCTGGTTGTACCACAACGTAGAGTCACACCATTGGTCTTCATACATGTACTTAGGGTAATGATGTCCATCTCATTCCAGCGTCCTTCCTACCCCCATCCCCCTCTCCCTCCCCCCTTCTCCTTTGCTCTATCTAGAGTTGGTCTAATCCTCCCATGCTTCCCCCCAGCCTCATTATGAATCAGCATGAATCAGCATGAAGGTCTGTACTCTTTGACCTACAGGGCTCCATCTCCCTCATTCCTCAACACCTTTCTGTTTCTCGCTTATTTCACTTAGCATAATGTCCTCCTCCTGGTTTCTGATTTCTTTCTATTTTGCCTGAGTGATATTCCATTACTTCTTCATCTGCTGATGGTCACAGATCATTCCAGAGCTTGTCTATTATGAACAGTGTTGCAGTGAACACAAGGGCATAGGTCCCTTCAAGATGCTGATTTCATACAAATGGTCAAAAAATATGAAAAAAAATGTTCAACATCTCTAGCAATTAGAGAAATGCAAATTAAAACCATACTGAGATACCATCTCACTTCAGTGAGAATGGCAAGTATCAAGAATACAAGTAACAATGAATACTGGTGAGGTGTGGGGGAAAAGGTACACTCATATATTGCTAGTGCAACCATTATGGAAAGCAGTGTGGAGATCCCTCAGAAAACTTGGGATGGAACCACCATTTGACTCAGCTATCCCTCTCCTCAGCTTATACCCAAAGGACTTAAAATCAGCATACTACATTGAGATAGCCACATCAATATTTATAGCAGATCAATTCACAATAAGTCAAGCTATGGAACCAAACTAGGTGTCCTTCAACAGATAAATGGATAAAGAAAATGTGATATACATACACGATGGAATATTACTTAGCTATAAAGAAGAATGAAATTATGGCATTTGCTGGTAAATGGATGAAACTGGAGACTATCATGCTATGTGAAATAAGCCAATGCCAAAAAACTCAAAGGTTGAATGTTCTCTCTGATATGTGGATGCTAACTCATAACAGGGGGAAAAGTAGAGGGGGGAAGTATAGAAGTTCATTGGATTAGACAAAGGGGATATGAAGGGCAGGGACAAGGGATGGGAATAGGAAAGACAGTAGAATAAATAAGACATAGCTTTCCCCTGCTCATATATGAATACATGGCCAGGGTAACTCCACATCATGTACAATCACAAGAATGGGAATTAATACTCCATGTATGTATAATATGTCAAAATACACTCTTACTGTTATGTATATGAAAAACAACAAATAAAAAAAGATGCTGATTACACTTCCTTTGAAGATGTATCTAGAAGTAGAATCACTGGATCACATGCAGTCCTAGTTTTAATTTTTGAGAAACCTCCATACTATTTTTTTAGATATTTATTTGTTTTTTAGGTCTAGAGGGACACAACACAATGCTTTTATTTATTTATTTATTTATTTTTATGTGGTGCTGAGGATGGAACCTGGGTCCTGCCCAGGCTAGGCAAGCGCTCTACCGCTAAGGCAGGATCCCAGCCCACTCCATACTATTCTTGACAATGGCTATCTCCATTTGCATTCCCACTAAAGTACACACGGATTCCCTCTTCCCCACTCCATGTCGATTTCTGCTATGTGTTGTCTCTGTTATGACAGCCACACCCACAGGTGTGAGGAGACATTCTTGGTTTTCAGTGCCTTTCCCTGGTGATCAGTGATATGAAGCCCTTTTCATATCCTCACTGGTCATTCATATGTCTCTTGGAGAAAAATGTCTCTTCATTTTTAATCAGATCACCTGTTTTTCCTGTTGAATCCTAGGAGTTCTTTATTAAACCCTTAGCAGATACATTGCTGTCAGTATTTCCTCCCAGGTGTGGGCTGTGTTTTCCTTCTGTTGATTGTGCCCTGGGCTATGCAGAAGCTTCTCAGCTTGAAGCCATCAATTGTCTGTTGCTTTCATAGCCTATGCTTTTGGATCACATCCAGTAAATAATCACCAAGACCACCGTCAAGGACATTTATCCCTATGACTTCACCTTGGAATTTTATGATTTCCAGTCTTAATTCTCCAACCCATTCCAGTTAATTTCATGTACAGTCCAATTCCACTCTTTTGCATGTGGATCTTGCTTTTCCAACAACATTTATTGAAGAGACTACCTCTCCCCATTGTTTACTTTTGGCACCTTTTTAACAGACTGCTTGACCATACATACATGTGTGGGATTCATTTCTGGACTCTTTGGGTTCCATTGGTCTATGTGCCTCTTTTTCTGTACCATACTTTTTTGATTATTATGCCTTTGTAATATAGTTTGAAATCAAGAAGTATGATACTTCTAGTTTTGTTCTTTATACTTGAAATTACTTTGTCTATTTGGGATCTTTCTTGGTTCCATGACAAATTTGGATTTTCCCCCCCATTCCTATGAAAAATGACATGAGACTTTTGGTAGGGATTGCATTGATTCAGCAGACCACTTGCATGGTTGCATGACTGTTTACACAATATTAATTCTTCCAATCATTGAACACATGCTATCTTTCCTCCTATTTGTTCAACTTTTTTCATTAATGTCTTAGAAGTTTTAAGTGTATGTGTTTCTCATCTCCTTGGTTAAATTTACTCTGAAGTATTTTATTCTTTTTTATGCTATACACTTACATGGTTTGCAGTCCACACTTCTCACTACCCCCCTTCCCAGTCTCCAATTTGGAATGTACACACATGCCCATGTGCGTGCAACGGACCCTTTTATGTTGACCTTGAGTTTAAATGTCTCGTTCTTGGTGAGTGTGCACAAAGCAGAGCTCTTTTTATTTATTCCACCACCTCCCCCCACAAAGGCTCACTGTGTTTTCTCAATCCTGAGAGTGGAAATGGGTACAAATGTCTCCATAAAGAAGCAGGGTCCAACATCACCCTTAAGCGCACATTCTCTTTTTCTAGCATCTTATTTCAAAGAAATGCTTAATGTGTATGTGCAATGCTCAGGAAATATTTGTTGATTGCTAACACTGTCTGAAAATCAGTTGGAAGATGCTTTTCCAAGCCTGCCAACTCACAGGGATCAGCTAAGTGCCTGGCGTTCCTCCATGTTCTTTAGCTGAGGATATTTTTTTCTTTAGAGAAATGTTTTTGTGGAGAATCTAAAAATTGAACGACAAACCACAGACTCAGAGCTCGGAATGGAAATCTTCAATGGGTCCTGGAACCAGGGCACTTTTACATCAAACATGACAACCAGCATTTTATTTTTAAATAAATGCAGCATTACATTCAATAAGACTGGTTAGTGCTTAAGAAGAAATTTAGGCACAATCAACAAAATTAATGAAAACCAAATAAACTGAGGTTTTCAGCTGATTTATTCCTTACCTTAATTTTTTTCAGAAAAAAAAATTCAAGCTGCACTCATAGGCAAGTATATCAATATGTATTTTAATATCCCAGGATATAAACGCCATAGCTGCATTTTCTTAAGAAGGAAAGTTTATATATACATTACCCTTGTTGAGGTGAAGCTCAGACTAGATTCACTTTGTATCATTTCCTGGTACTATGCTGGACTCCAATCCGTTCTAATAATATTGAGTTAACAAAGTATCAGGGTGGTTGCTTTGAAGTTATTTTCCATGTCAGATTGTGATGGAGGTTCATAGTGTCAAAGATAAAAATCGACTCAAAGACTGCAGGTTATTAATTTTGAACAATTAATAATCAATGGGAACATTAGAATTAGTATACTGGAATGAGGAAGACCTTTCACCAGTGGGTTCAAGTTTAAATAAAAGAAGACTAAATTTTACACAATCAAGTAAACCCTTCATTATCTGACTCTGGCTTCATTTGCCAGCCTGAGACCCCACAACCTGAATCACTATTCCCTGGATGGACCCACTTGCACTTGCTCTCTCCTATCCCTGAGTGGCTTTACCTAAGGCTTCCTCCTGCCTGCTGTGCAGCAAACTCTTACTCATCCTGTTAGCTAAGGGTAAGATGTTTACCTCTTATATGAACTTTTCCAAATGCACCCTCCTGGGTGGGCCCTGGGATTGGACACATGCCCCTTCTGTAGTGTTCAACCCCTTGTTTGTATGGGGCACAAGGGTACTCACATCTGTCTCTACGGCACAGTGTGAACAAGACACATATTTTCACACTTGTGCCCCCAGGAAAAGAGTGTAGTTCTCTGCAGGAGCTTGATGAACATCAAAAAACCAAAGGAATGAATGAAGTCAGTAAGTAAATTGCCAAAGTAATAAACACATTTAAAAAGTTCATTCTTGGGGAGGGCATTCCAGCAGGCAGAAGCTCACCTGCAAACCAGAGTGCAATGAGACTGACCCAGGTTGTTCTCAGAGTGGAAACTTCCCTGGGAGTCTTTCCATGAGGAAGCCATGTAACCCGGAAGAGGACATCTTGTTAACACCAGCCCCTCTGTTCTGATCTCTCTGGATCAACCAGCTCTGACCATAAATGTTGGTACAATAACCAAACCATAATGTGTCACCTGATCTGATTTTAGCTTAACTAAGTCCAGACTCTTATTTTCCTATAATATGGTTTAAAGTGTTTGATCTCTTTTTGCTTTTTCTTATAACTTTATTTTAGAGCATTCCATGTGGTTTCTCAGCAAAAAAAAAAAAAAAAACCAAACAAACAAACAAACAAAAAACTCCCCTACAGGATTTTATAGCCAAAGCAAAGTACTACACAGAGAGCCCCTCAGTTGTGAATCCTCTTCAGTTTATAATCCACCTGATTCAAATTTCTATTGCCTCAAGCTTAGGAGATTAGCTCTTCCTTGGTCAATCCTATTACATGAGCAAACATGATACAGTGGTTGCTCTTGTACCATGGTGATGACCAGGCTCCCAGGGTCACTCTGAGAGAGTGGACCCTGTATCAATAGTATCAGCTTTGGACTCTTCTTCCAGTTCTAATGCCATGGCTAACAGGCTACAGACATATCTACGGGGATGACTTGATGGAATTTGAGTGGGACCCTCCTGCAAACCGAATGCACCACCCCCTAAATAGCTCCCTGATCCACGGGAGCTTATTATTTGCATGGGTGCATCGCCTTGCTTAGCGTGGATACGAAACAGTCTGTTTGGTGCTTTCTTTCTCCATCAAAATCTGACCTGTCCTCAGGTTCTGAAGACTGTGCTTTGTCTGTCCCTGGAGGAGGTGTTAGCTGGTGACACAAGTTCAGTTAGAGCCGGAGCCCACCGTGCCCCCCAGCTCTTCTGACCTTCACATAGCTCCTGCCCAGTCTCCCTGTATCTAGCCCTCACTGGCTTCCCATCAGGAGATCTAAACTGCTTAAATAACTCCAGTTGTTTCATTCTTCCATTTCTTACTACTGAGCTGGAATTTATATGTAATTCATCAAAATTGCTTATCTAATATTAAATTATGATCTTGTCTCCATCACCCCTTTTGAAATTCACACTAACCAGAACTGCTTGCTTGGACTATGACATTCTTTTGCCTAACTCTTCTCCTCCTGTCTCTAAATCTGTTATTTTATCTAATTCATTACACACTACATTAATTTTTTTATGTTATTTCTTCTTGTCCAAAATCCCTTAATGGTTCCTTTTTTGCCTAATGAAGGGAGAAAATCTCTTTTCCAGCATTTGGGGCATTATACAATTTTAGACCCAAACTCTCTTCCCATCTACATTGTCCATACTCTCCAGCTTTTTCCAGTTTGCCATTTCCTGAACGTGGTTCTGTCATTCTCAGGGTGTTCTGGTCCCATCTTCTTCCACCCTTCTGGTCTCCAGTGAAATTCCTGGAAGAGGGAGACATGGGACAGTGGGCGTCCTAGGAACAGACCCAGAGCCCCGTGGAAAAGGGGGTTCTAAGGTAACCCAGGGCTTAAATTATTGGCAAGCAGCCCACTGCTCAAATGGGCCACTCGGAGCAAAGAGCACAACGTCTGCTCCTGCATTTCTTCATCTACAGAAAGAGAATAAGATCCTTGTCGCAAAGTTATTCTGAAGATGAACAGTGAACAGACAAACACTCAAGTTATTGTTTATGGCGATAACTGCCCTTGTGAATTTACTGCCACCCTCTGAGAGCACCTGGGGCAGGGGCCGTTCTGCAGATGACAGTTTCTCTCTGCTGCGAGCAGGTCATTTATTCAGGTCATCACAACCAATGCCTTTCAGATAGGAAAGCAGTGAAACTGCTCAATTGTTAAACAAGGGACTTATTTTTATTTAGGGGAATAAAAATTCAGGCCTTTCAACTCTTGGTGATTTCACTTAAAATTCAAAGAATTTGGTGTTGGTTGAATTCTAACCACTTCTAACCTTTCTCTCTTTCTACTTGGCCCAGAACAAGGGACCGAGTCCTGTCATCTGAATCATGACAGTGGCTTCCTCTGAAGCCATTCAACAACTGCAAAGAAGGGACAGAATGGCCTAAAAGATGGCTCAGGTCACTACCAGAGCAGGTGAGCCTCCGTGGGGTGTGGCATTGATCTAGAATCTTCAAACACACCCACGCCCCTCTGGTTGCTCTAGCCGTCTGAAGGAAGAGTTGGTTTGGAGGCCACCTCACTTGATTCTTTCAGTACAATGAGCTCAAAATAACTGCTAAGGACGCTAGTCAGGCCCCCCAACTGGAAGAGAACTCAGAGACGGGGCAGAGGAGGCTGTAAACTGCATCAGGTTGGGTATCGTGTTTGTTTTTTGCCACTGTATTCCCAGCACATTAAACATAGTAACATTCAGTAAATATTTGATGAATGAATAAATATAATAAAGAACTCTGAAAATTCAGATTTTATTCTACTTCCTATGTATGTAAGAATATGTGGTAAACAAACTATATGAGTATGGTTTGCTTATATCTAACTTTTTTTTGTTTATATAGACAGGATATAAATGTGTGTGTGTGTGTGTGTGTGTGAGAGAGAGAGAGAGAGAGAGAGAGAGAGAGAGAGAGAGAGAGAGAGATTGATTTTGGGACATAAGAAAATAGGCCAGACAGCAGGTTTTTAGCAAAACAGTCCAGGAATATTGCAAAACTCAACTTTGAATTTAACCCTAAATCAACGTACTGACAGATTCAGGACACACTTCCCCAAAATACAGGAGTTGGGCACACAGCAGATGCAGGAAGGTCCCCCCCACCTTCCCCTCTGGCAGGCCACAGACCTTCAGTGGAGAGGTGCCCTCCCTGTACCCCCAGGGGAGGAACTCCCTTTCTCCCAGGCCTTGCTGAGTCCCTGTTTATTACCATTAGGTCACACCCTTTTATCTTCCCATTACATTTCTCTAAGATTCCACAGTCTTCCTCTAAACTAAGCATAAAAAGGTTCACTGCCCTGTCTTTTTCAGGTGAAATGTACACATTTTTCTCGTATTTATCTGTCCTTTGTTATGGGAGCTTCAGTCATGAACCTAGTGATGGATAAGAAAAGGTAACCCCACCTCTGCCCTCCCAGTATTAAATGGTACATGGCCACAAATGAAACAGAAAACAAACAAAAAAACTAAAATTATCCAACAGTATTGTTTTTAAAATATTTCTATTTTACATTTGGTTTGCATGATTATTACAAAGTGTGGAGAATGGTAAGTTCTGTTTTATTTTTTCACACCAATTGGAAAGGAGTCATTTGTTCAAAAACTCATTCATTCATTTTCTTTTTTCATTAAATGATTATTTTATGCTGAGAATTGAAGCACTATGCGAGGTTGTGAATGAGAGTAAATACGAATGAGAGTAAATTTCTGCCCTCGGAGAAGTTACAGCGTCCTGGAGAAAGAGACACTTGCTTAGAGAACTACACAGGGGGTTCAGCCGATTGATGGAGGCAAAGCCAGGTTGCAGCAGCTCCAGCAGGAGCCATGGTGCCTGCTGGAGAGTGCTGCTCCAGCAGGATGAATCTTGGCTCAGTCTCGAAATCCAGATAACACTAACATGGAGAAGAAGTTGAAAACGGAGGAAGCAGGTAGAGGGACACTAAAGACAAAGCCTATTGTCATGTCCTCTGGATGAAACTCAAAGAAATTCTCAAGTGCGTCATGGCAGGACACATAGGGAATGGCTGCGATTCCATCCTGCTCTCTAAGCATGGCACACAGTCACCACTGCCCCCTCCTAGGTCCCTGGCAGACATGGCCAATGGATCACCATGTTCTCATGGAACTCAGGTGTAGCCTCAGAATCCTTCTTAGCTTTGTGCTCCCGCGAGTCATTTCCCATCCAACAGAATGTAGGACAGATCTACTTTGCCATCTGCGATACAGATGATGAGATGCCTTCCAGTGTTATAAATAGAGGAATAGCAGTAGCCAGAACTGTGATTTCAGAAGGCCCCTATGGTAGAACAGTAGGTAATGGATTTCAGAGACGGGTCAAAACAAAAATGAAAAGATGCTCTTACATTTTACATAGGAATCATTACAGGATATAAATTCTTCTCGTAGCCTATATTCAAAAAGAAATTAAAAAGTAAGGGCTGTGAAGCCCACGAAAGGGCAAAGCTGGCACTGTCTGGCTCTGTGATTAACACAATTTCCAAAGAGGAAATATTTTAGAATTTCCCCTCAGTTCCCACAATGTGCTGCTGAACATCTTCACTCCTGCAGGGTGAAGGCGCTGAAGTTTACTCAGGATGAAACCTCAGAACGAAGGCTCCCTCCTCACCCAGGTGGACGGATCCGGTACCTTGAGCTGCTGTTTTACCATCAGAGCGGAGATCTAGAAACTTCAGTAAGACTCCACAAGAAGAGAATGATAATTGCGTTTTGTACACTGCTGCTACAGCAGGGGCACCAGCGACTTTCAAAATAACCTCCACCGGCCTTGATGCATTAGGACATTGAGCCTCCCCCTTAATATCCCCACAGAAATGCCTCTTGTGATGGATTTGTTTTTAATTCCAGGTTTCCCTTGTTTGTAGCTACTATGCTTTATCATTATTATTATTATTATTTGTTTATTATTTTTATTATTTTTTTCCTTTTTAAGTGCAGGAGGAGGGTTCGTTTTGGTAATCTATGCCCCCCCCCAAGGGCTCCTGGGGTACAGGGAAAGAGAGCTAAGTTGAGAAGGGGAGGTGGGGATGGGGGGACAAAAGCAAGACAGCAAGGCCAGAGGGTGTCCAGGAATGCTGGGAGGTGGCAAACCCAGGAGAGGGAATCCTGAGAGGGGCTTCTCCAGCAGGGTGGGGAGGGGCATTTGTGCAGTGCTCTGCAGGGGCGCCCCTCACTGTCGGTCCATACTTAGGACAAAGGTAGGGCCTGCGCTGGAGGCGGCGGTGTGCACTAGGAGGAGCGCAGAGTCCTGTCTCCTGGGACTTTGTGTCATCAAGTGAAGCCAGGTGAGCTGTGGCCTCGAGATGCATGGGGGGAGGCCCAGAATCCGACGCCCCTCCTCCTTGGCCCACTCTGTAACCAAGTCCCCTGGCCACTCGATCCCTTCCTTTCTAGGGAGCAGGTGTTTGGAGAGAAACTGGGAGACACTATTAAGTATGTGAGGTTCGTATTTCATGTCTGATTCTAGAAGGGATGTAAGAGGAATTTTAATGGCTGCTGAAGCCTCAAAACAAGTTCATCAGGATTGGTGGAGTCCTTTTGACTCTGCTTTCCACATGCAAAAACAAACCCTTCTGACTGACACTTATTTTGTCCTTTCTCTCTCAGGAAAGTTGTTCTCGTCCAGGACCAAGCTTTCTGGGCTTGTAGAAGGGGACAGTTATAAGAGTATATGGGATTTCCTGGAAGTCCTGACTTTGGGTTTGTACAGGGACAATCTATTTCCACACACTGGTTGTTCTGTGGGTCAATCAACAAACACACAGAATATAGGCTATGCTTTAGATAAGATCCCAAAGGTTTGGTTCCCCGCCCATGGCCCTATTGGAAGGTGGTGGAACATTTAAAAGGTGGGGCTTAGTGGATGATCTTAGGTCAATGGAGGTCGGCCTTGAAAGGGACAGTGGGGGGAAGGGGATGGAGGAGGGGGGGAAGGGAGGGAGATAGAGAAAGAGAGAGGGAGGGAGGTGTGAAGGATCTCCCTTGGTGACACACTACTACTATAATATATCCTGTCAAAAAGCAATGGCCCAAAGCAATGGCAGCCAATCAGTCATGGACTGAAACCTCCCAAATTGAGAGCCAAAATAAACCTTTCCTCTATATAAATTGATTGTCTCAGGTATCTTGTTACATTAACAGAAAGTCGTTTAGCACAGTATAAAGTAAGGTATAAACCGGTTCTGTACTTCCCCTCAGAGGTGAGTCTCCCTGGGATAGGCCTGCCAGAGACCCCTTTCACACCTCCTCTCTCTCTGCAACAGGACCTGCTCCTACCCCAGAGGTTCTGGGGCTCCCCCTCCCTGCTTTCTTCAAGTGGATACTCACCCACGGTTCATTCACTGAGCCAGTCCAGAGCTGAGATCCCACAGGGTTGTTCCTGCCCTAACATCAGTCACGGCTCCTGAAAACCTTGGATCCAGCGTTTTCTGTCGTCCTTCTGCAGCAACTCTTCCAGGGGGAGGGAGGTGGAGCGAGGACTAGACAGAGGAACAGCCGTGGGTCCTGCCGTGGGGACTTGATTTTCTAATTGTGCGACTTCACTGTTTCTCCACCCAGCGGCCCAGGCAGGCGGGCAGTCGGGATTTTTTCCCGTTTGGTTCTTGATGGTTTCTGTTGTGGCCAGACCTCTGTGAAGACCTGCCTCCCGCCTTAGCTGTGAAAACTTGCTCGCATTGAAACTTGGCACTGATGGTTGAGGCTCAGGGAAGTCTTTTGCTTTCTTTTTCTTTTTTTTTTCCCCTTACACTAAATTTGGATCAAATCTGTTAAGACTCTTCTCAAAATTGTAAATGTAAAAATACATCTCAGGAGCTTTCTGAGTTCCTTGATATTCTGTGTTCCTACTATGTGAGGGAAACAGATTTTCATCTCTACAATAGAAAAACTGCCTGTGATTGACACTGCTTCCTCAGGCCTGTGGGGGGTCTGGAGAGGTTCAGCCCACGCCCAGCCGTCAGCTCGGTGTCACCGGGAAGCGCTGTCACCGGGAAGTGGGTTGGAACAGCAGCACCCAGAAGAGCCCACCCGCTGGCGTCCCACCCTCTCTGATGAGAGGCGGCAGGGCGGTGGGGATGGCAGCTCTGGTCTCCTCCAGGGGCACAAGGGCACTCCGCAGCAGTCCCTGCAAGGTGCAGCTCCTGTTGACCCACAGTCCCTTCTCAAGGAGTCAGTGTGGATCCCCTCTCCTCTGTGGCTCCTCTGTGTGCCCCGCCCAGGGTTCACGGGGCCACGGAGACAAGCAGCCTCTCAACAATCCAATCAGGGGTCCAAGAAGAATTGCAAATATCCAGAGAGAGAGAGAGAGAGAGAGAGAGAGAGAGAGAGAGAGAGAGAGAGAGAGAGAGAGATTTACCTCTGCCTATCCTTGTTTTAGATACTAGGCTTAAATGGTCCCTTAACAAAAACTTTAAAAGGTATAGAAAGAGGAAACCCCTGACCTCATTTACCCTGCGGTTCCCCTGATCAGAAGTCATGGTCTCGCTTTGTCCTGGGTGGCTCTGAGGTCCTTTATGAAAACACGCGTCCCGTCTGGGTGTTTTATTCCTTCCTCTTTCATGGCACACCTGTGTGCACCTCACCTTTTCACTCCCGGCATCTGTCCTCCCTGCTGCTGCCTAGAGTCAGCCTCGAACACTCCCACACCTGCTCTACCAGCGGGTCAGCCTCTAGCCCAGGCCTCTGGGATTGTGCTGTTTCCCGTCCTTCCTCGATACAGACACTGAAGCGATGAAGGCCGTGTTAGGCTTTCTGTGCTCTCACTCCAAGCTGAACACTTTTTCCTTTATTAATGACATCCTTTTACTCCCTTCAACTTTTTGAGTCATGTGATTTATTTCCATCATGATCATTTTTGATTGATAGAAGTATTTTAGGCTACAACTTTTTCCTTAGCAATGATTCACTTATATTCCAAAATTCTGATGTATGTTTTCATCAACATTAAGTTGTTTGGGGTTTGCAATTCTTCTTTGACCCCAGAATTGTTTCACAGTTTTATTTTTATTTCCAAGTGAAAGGACCTTATTCTGGACTGTTTTATATTCAGATGATTTTCCTGTCCTGTTTCTACTTCATCAGAAGTTATTGAAATTGTCTTTGTGGTCTAGTTAATAGGTGATCTGTTTGTGTAAAAGTTCTGTTGGCATTTACAAAAGGGGAGGAGGACCATTTGTCCGCGATGTGTCCGACTTTGGCGCTCTGATGGTCTTTACCCTTGCCTTTTTGTGGGGAGGGGGTGCTACCTGGTGTTTCTTGTGCCAGGTGAGGTCACTCACGGCCTTCGGTTATTGGTAAGTTAGGCCAGCTGTGGCTCTGCTGCTGTCTGTTGAATGGATACTTTCTGTATCTTGTGTGAGTTGAGAATTATAAAATCTCATTTCTGCCATTATTAATACTCCTTGGCCTTGTTTGACAATAAGACCGTGACATCTTTTTCTTTTTATTTGCATTTCCTGGCATGACGTTATCTCTTCTTTTGCATAACTTTTCTCCATCACTTTTGGTTATCACACCCACATGTGGCACGGAGTTGCATGAACCTTGTGATCCAGTCTCCAAGTTCCTTCCAATAGGTGAGCTGAGTCCCTTTTTATTTACTTGTAACAGATAAGTATGGTCCCTAGTCTGTAACGACTCACATGATGCTTGTGTATGTATATACGATTTTCACTTTGCCATTTTGTTTGCGAATGTTGCTGTTCTAATACGTAGAAGGAGGTCTGCCCTGTTCTCAGTTACTGTATATTAAATTTTTATGCCATGTCCTTAATGACCCTCTAGCTTTACATATTATTTATTCATTTCCACTCATGAGCAGCAATTGGTTCTTTTTTCCTTCAACCTAATTTTAAACAACACAGCGATTGCCTTTTATATTTGCTTAGTACCACTCAACTAGCGAGAACCTCCCCTGCCTGGTTTGCCAGCATTGAAGGGTGACTTCTCCCTCCACCTTTACCTCTGAGCAGGCACTGAGAGGCACCACCTGCTCCCCACTCTCCTCTATCTGTTGGTGGGTTGGCTACATTTTCAGAGGGTATAAATGTAGACATTATTTCATTATCCTTCATAGAGTTTCCACTTAGCCATAGTTTAAAAGTTCAATATATTTAACATTAACCATTAGTCTTCTTTCTAGCACCTGGGATTGTGAGAAATTGTCTCCTTGGTGGGCAAAGGCTCATCTTCTGAGGTGCCAGCAAAATAGGTCCAAACCTGTGTGTTAGTGGCCTGAACAATGAAGAGCAGTTTGGTGGGATGCAGACCCTTAGCTCACCTTTGCTGCCCCTGGGGCATCTATTTCTTATAGGTTGTTCCATAGTTTCTGCTGCAGGATGTGGCTGTAGAGAAGCCCTTTGCCAACCTGTATCAGCCTGCAGTGTGCTGCTGTAACAGCATACCACAGACTAGGCACTTCATACTACACAGGAGTGTGTTTCTCAGTCCTGAAGCCGGGGAAGTCCAAGACCAGGGTGCCAGGACCAGGACCGTCCTGCTGAGTCATAACACAGTCAAGGCACCATGTGGCAGAAGGGCAAGGAGACAGGGACAAGAGGGAGCTGAACTCATCCTTTTATTAGGAATTCACTACTGTGAGAAAGAACCCACTCCCATATTTTAACAGGATCGTTTGGTTTTGGTTTTAAGTTTTTTGAGTTCCATGTATGTCTAGATGTTAACCCTCTGCCAATTTGAATAGTTGGCAAATCTCTTCTTCCATTCTGAAACCTGTCTCCTCCCTAGATGGATTGTTTCTGTTGCTGTGAAAAATGCTTTTTCAGTTTGCTATAATCTCATTTGTCCATTTTTGCTTTTTTCCCCCTGCACTCTGGGGTTCCTCTTCAGAAAACGGTTGCGTACACCAGTATCTTGAGTGCTTCTACTGTTCTCTTCTAGTAGTTTCAGAGTTTCAGTTTTACATTTAGGACTTTGATCCATTTGAAGTTGATTTTTATACAGGGTGAGTGCTGGGGGTCCAGTCTCAGTCTTCCACATGTGGATATCCAGTGCTCCCAGCACCACTGATTAACGAGGCTCTTCATCTCCAATGTATATTTTGGGCACTTTTACCAAGCATCCATGGGCTGCAGGAGTGTGGTTTCATTTCTGTGGCTCCATTCTGTTCCACTGGTTTCTCTGCCTGTTCCTACGTCACCCCCACACTGTGAGGGCTACCATGGCTTTACAGTGTGTCTTGATATCAGGTATCGGGATGCCTCAGCCTTATCCTTTTTGCTCAAGAGAGCCTTGGATATTAGGGGTCTTCTGTATTTCCACTTAAAACTTAGGATCTTTTTTTTTTTCTAAATCTGTGAAGGATGGCACTGGTATTCTGATGACAAAGGCATTGAATCTGTATATCTCTTAAGGAAGTATGAATATTTTAACAATATTAATTCTTCTAATCCATGACTATGGGAGGTCTTTCCATGTTTGTGTCTTTCGATTTTTCTCCTTTTTTTCTTTTTGATTAGTGTTTTGCAATTTTCATCATACAAGTCTTTTGCTCTTGGTTAAGCCCATCCACATTTAAAAATGGGGAAATAACCTGAATAGACATTTTTCACAAAACAAGAAATATAAATGAGCAATAAATATTTGAAAAGGTATGTAGTATTATTAGTCATCAGTGAAATGCAAATCGAAACAAAATGAGATCCCATCTTACCCCAGTCGGAATGGCTATTATAAAAATTAAAATAGCCAGATGTGGTGGCGCGTGCCTGTAATCCCAGCGGCTCAGGAGGCTGAGGCAGGAGGATTGTGAGTTCAAAGCCAGCCTCAGCAACTTAGCGATGCCCTAAGCAAGTCAATAAGACCCTGTCTCTGAATAAAATATAAAAAGAGTTGGGGATGTGGCTCAGTGGTGAAGTGCCCATGGGTTCAATCCCTGGAACCCACCCCCCCCCCCAAAAAAAAAAGAAAAGAATAAAATGCTGCTGAGGATGTGCAGAAAAAGGAGTTGCTGTACGCTGATACACTGTTAACGGGAATGAAAATCAGAACAGCCATTATGGAGAACAGTGTGGAGGTTCTGCAGAAACACCGACAACAGATCTAACCAGATATCCCACCTCTGGAGAGATATGCAAAGGAAATGGAATCATCGTACCCAAGAGAAACCTTCATGCCCATGTTTATTGCAGTGCTACTCACAATAGCTAAGAAATGGATTCAGTCTAGGTATCCATCCAAAGATGAAGGATCAAAGAAAATGTGTGTGTGTGCACACACACACACACACACACACACGTGAATAAAAACTGGTACCCTCCCCCATCTCTTTTTGCACCAAGCTCAACGTTCAGCCTTAGGAAAGAACATGGGGTTAATGGGGACTCCTATGAATAAAGCCTGTCTGTTTCACAGGGGCCCCATGAAGGAAGACTAATGAAATACTTCAGAGTATCACAGTCATCTAATCAAAATAGCCCATTGAACAGAAAGTGATTTTTGAAAATTACACACACACATATTTATGTGTGTGGAAAATACATATGGAAATCTACACATATGAAATATATGTCACTTAAATATTATATTTTAATTAAAATATTCATTCAGTAAACTTCTTTATTTATTTATTTATTCTAATTTGTTATATATGACAGCAGAATGCATTTCAATTCACAGTACACATACAGAGCACAATTTTTCATGTCTCTGGTTTTGTAGAGTCACACCATTTGTGTGTTCATACATGTACTTAGGGTAATGATGTCCATCTCATTCCACTGTCTTTCCTACCCCACTGCCCCCTCCCCTCCCCTCCCTCCCCTTTGCCATTTTGCCCTATCAAAAGTTCCTTCATTCCTCCTGTGCTCCCCCCGCCACCATCACCATTATGGATCAGCACCCTCATATCAGAGAAAATATTTGTCCTTTGGTTTTTGGGGATTGGCTTACTTCACTTAGCATATAATATTCTCCAACTCCATCCATTTACCTGCAAATGCCATGATTTTATTCTCTTTTAATGCTGAGTAATATTCTATTGTGTATATATACCAGTTTCTTTATCCATTCATCTACTGAGGGGCATCTAGGTTGTTTAGCTATTGTGAATTGTGCTGCTATAAACATTGATGGGTCAAGCTGAGTCACTGTAGTATACCATTTTTAAGTCCTTTGGGTATAAACAAAGGAGTGGGATAGCTGGGTCAAATGGTGGTTCCATTCCAAGTTTTCCAAGGACTCTCCATACTGCTTTGCAGATTGGCTGCACCAATTTGCAGTCCCACCAACAATGTATGAGTGTGCCTTTTCCCCACATCCTCACCAACACTTACTGTTGTTTGTATTCTTAACAGCTGCCATTCTGACTGGAGTGAGATCTTAGAGTAGTTTTTATTTGCATTTCTCTAATTGCTAGAGATGTTGGACAATTTTTCATATATTTGTTGATTGTATATCATCTTCTGAGAAGTGTCTGTTCAGTTCCTTGGCCCATTTATTGATTGGGTTATTTGGGTTTTTCTTTTTTTTTTTTTTGGTGTATAAGATTTTTGAGTTCTTTATATATCCTAGAGAATTAGTACTCTATCTGATGTGCATGTAGTAAAAAATTTGCTCCCATTCTGTGGGCTCTCTATTCACCCCACTGATTTCCTTTTCATTCAATAAATTTGGATTGATTCAATAGTCAGTCTTTGGCTTCAATAGTAGATGGGTGGCCAGTGATTGGAACTTCATGCTATTTTGTTTTTTTCATACATTTTTGTGTAAATCACAGTCCTAATGCAATGTCCCTGACTTCTGGTTTCTTTTTCTTTCAATTTGCTTTCACAGTCATTCTTTTCACAGTTATACTTTATTAGATTACAGGATATTTAGTTAAAATATGTTTACAATAATCATTGTAGCCAACATAAACCCAGCTGGCTTCTATGTCTGGTGGGATGGGAGGGGGTAAACTAAGCAGCAGCCCCTTGTGGGTGGGGCTGTTAGTGTGTTTTACAGAAAGAGTTGGAGTCCTGGTTAACTTAGTGAATCATCTTTGTGCAGACCAATTAAGAGAGTTTCTGCTGTTTTGTGAGTTTCCAAGGCTTTTCAGAGCTCCTTACTTGTTACAGCTGTGGAATAAAACATTCTCCACAATGAGAGCAGAGGTAGGTCTCTTTCTACTTTACTGTTAAGAAACAGATTCCGATTTCTCCTGTGATAAACTCAGTGTTCAAGAATGATGACGCTCCCTCACCCTGCTCTGTTCTTGTTGAACATCCATCTCTATCCACTTGTTTTTTTAATTTATTGATATTTTGTGGCCCTATCACTGCCTCCTGCTTCAGCAGTTTTATTATCTTTTTGGACCCTCTCAGATACATTGTAACAATTTTATTCCTTTGCTTTATTCCTCAGCATAAAGTCTACATTCAAATGCTTTTCAGTGCTAATTTTCCATTTTATTTCTAGGGAGGTAGCTAAATTGCCTTGACTAAATCTCTGCACAAGAACATTAATGGTTTCCATTAAGATGCAGAGGCTCCCAAGGAGTTCCTGTCATTGAAGGGTTAAGGAAACACTAAGAACGATCTGAAAGTCAAGCATTGAGACAGTGACCTGTGCTCGTCAGCTTGCTATTACTGTGACAAACACCAGAGGAGAACAACTTACAGAGAGGAAAGGTCGGAGGTGTCAGTCCATGGTTGTTTGGCGGTGGCTTTTGTACCATCTTGATGGGGAGCATGTGGTAGAGGAAAGCTGCCCACCTGAGGGAGGCCAGGAAGGGCAGAGAGAAAGGTGAAGGGTGTGCTCCAGTGTTCCCTTGACGGGCGTGTCCTCAATGACCTCTCTTCCTTCCACCAGGCCCCACCTCCTAAAGCTCCACCGTCCATTAGCACCGCAGGATGGCAAACAGGCCTTTAGCAACCTGTGCTTGGGGGAGGACTCTGCCTTAGCAGTTGATGGAAGTAACGAGAGGCAGCAAGGCCAGGAGGGGCACTTGCCGGGACAGTCCCCTGTGGCACAGGAGGTGGGGGATTCCTCATGGTTTGAGAACAAAAGGAACCAAGACACCCTGATTCTTAGAGAGCCAGAGGAGCTAACCACACCCCGACTTCCCACCCCACATACAGTCTCTCCCTCGTTCCTCGGCCTTTGGACACTCGCTTTCTCACTTGTTCTCATGACTCTGGTGCTCCTGAAGATGTGCAAACCGCACCTTGGACTTGTGTAGAAAAAGGTGTTTCAAACAAGGTGTGTGATAAACACAGAAAACTCTCCAAAGGAAAACATGATTGGACCATAGAGGAGCTCAGTGATAGAATAACTGCTTACAAAGGGGCAAATTGATTCTGATTTGGATGAAATATCTCAATAGAAATAGCAGGAAAAAACATCTATGCCTATCATAGACCAGGGTGTGGCTCGGTAGTGGAATGCCAGATTAGCATGCATGAGATCCTGGGTTCATCCAGGTCGCCTCCCCACTCCAAAAAAGCCCCCCAAAATGAAATATATATACCTATTATTATCACATTTTTTTGCAATATATATATATTGGTTTCCATTAAGACCATTTATATATATATATATATATATATATATATATATATATATAGTGTATATCCATTTATATACACATCCATGCCTTGCATTTTACTGAGTGAATGCTAAGAAGAATATCTGGAAGAATGTATACCAAAATATGTGTTATTGCCAAATGTTGGAATTAAAAATACCTTCACTTTTATTTCCTGTACTTTCTGAATTTTTAAAATAAGAATGAATTAATTTTTGCTAAAGAAACAAAATTGTTTGCATTTGTTGGAGACAAGGGAAACTTCAATAAATACATGCTATAAGTATATCAAAACATATTTCTACCCCACTGCAGAGTTTAATGTGGGCCAGGTCTCTCTTGTACCCCTTCATGGAAATATCAGAATACCATTAATATCCTGGGCATGGACTTGTGAGTGTTTAAAGTGTACATCAACATAAATCCGTATAATTGGGAGATAAAAATGTATTAAAAAATCATTACTCATAATTCTACCACATTTGAAAGAAAAAGAAGGAGGAGGAGGAGGAGGAGGAGGAGGAGGAGGAGGAGGAGGAGGAGAAGGAGAAGGAGAAGGAGAAGGAGAAGGAGAAGGAGAAGGAGAAGGAGAAGAAGAAGAAGAAGAAGAAGAAGAAGAAGAAGAAGAAGAAGAAAAAAACAACAACCCAAACCACTGTGTTCATCCAGTACAGGACCACAGAGACAAAGCACAGTGTTTCTTCATTCTACCCATGTGCCACTCAACTGAAGCATAGCAGAGGTCACACACATCAAGTATCAATCTGCCTGGAGCAAATGCTACTAAAACACAAAAACTGTCTTTGTCAGCACACTGTCAAATTCAAGACTAAGGAATTATTAATTCAGGAAAATTCTAGGGTCTTATATTGATTCATAAAAATATTTTGTTTGTAGAAGTGGGCTTAGAAAAAAGCTGAACAAAGCTGAGAAAATAAGAAGTTCAAGTGCCCAAGGAAGTGTGAATTGAACTGGGAAGGTTGAAAAGAACTAGACAGGGCTCCCTTTCTGAGCTGCTAGCTCCCAGTCCTAAGACCTTCCTGTTAAGGGAGATGGGAGAGAAGAAAGAGGAAGAAACAGAGCTAATCTGTATTTATTTCTAAAGTATAACACTAAAGAGATAATAATAAAGGATATCAAACCCTCCCTAGTCCATTTGAGCCCAGGTTAAAAAAAAAAATCCTTCCTGTTTATTGATTTGGGAGGGGTAAAGAAGAATGTTTTGGAAGAGATGAGGAGAGAAAAAGAGAAGTCTAACCTGAGTCAGCTTTACAGGTGCCAGTGCCCATGAGAAAGCAAAGGACTGACTTTCTATATTTCTCCTTTCCTGTGATCCCCCTTCAGATAAGGGAGGAGGCCGGAAGTTCAGCTGGTTAAATCTGCATTCAGGAACACAAGTGGCCATGGGTGCACTCAGCAGGTGTACTGGGTCACCGCTAAGGGCCAATAAATGTGCTCAAGATGTGACAGAGCCCAGGACACAGTCTTTTTCCCTCCAGGTATTTTCTTTAAGCTCAGGAAGAACTTATACTAAAGACCATATTTCTGTAACCATTTCCTTCCTAAATTTTCATACTATTTCACAATTCACCCACTGAGGAAAAGGGGAGGTTAGATTTGATCAGGGTTATTTGTGCATATGGAAATATCACTCCAACCCCCATTAATCCAATTATTAACATGTACAATTAATTAAATAAATATTTTTGGATTTACCTACTAATAAAACATTTTAGAAGTTTCTAAGATATGCTAGGTTCTGTGTCTAGGAATAGTGGACGAATACCGAATAATACAGAAGCGTAACAGAGTGGAATGTGCACAATGGGATACATAATGTACATGGAATACAGAATAAATAATAAAAATGATTCCTGCCTTTGACAAGCTAACAATCCAGCACAGATAATTCACATAAATTAACAAAAACTCAGCCAAACAAGACCTAAAACTATAAATTTCATAAAATGTCATTACAGATCTAATATTATTAGAAATTGAAATAGTGGATAAAATAAAATTGTTTAAATATTTTTAAAATAAACTCAAAAAATGAGGGAAGTTCTTCAGGTATTCATACTTAGAGAATTCATAGTTCTTTTCAAATATACATAGAAAATTTACAATAAACAACTACATATTAATTAGCCTTACCATCTATGCCAAAAGAATTATTTTTAAAAAATGTGTTTTTCCCCCTTTGGTATTTCAATGAGAAAATTCTGAACCTTAAAATCTGAAATGGGTTCCCATGTACTGTTTATGTATATTCATCTGAATTCTTTTTTATCCCAAATATATATATATATATATATATATATATATATATATATATATATATATATAAACATCTTTGTTTTTCTAACAAAATAATAAATATTTATGTTTTAAATTCAGTAGATGCTGAAAAATGAAACAAAAAGGAGAAATCTTTAAATCCTAAAACAATAATAATTGCTAACATTTTGGTACAGTTTTTTTAACATTTACTAACTAAAACACAATATGGATATATACATATTTATGTTTTTATGTTTATAAAAATTTAATTTTTTGCAGAAAATTAAATTAAAATCTTTTCTGTCCATTATTAAATAAAATTAGAAATCAAATATGCTTTTGGAATCCTAAAATTATTGTATTTTTCATAGTTGTCTGGAAAAAATCACAACAGAATTTGGAGAACATCTAAAATAGATCAATACAATAAAATTTTTTCATATCAAAACTTGTTAGGATATAGCTGAAATATTAGCTTTATATTTTAATAAAGGAAACACTATAGAAAAGTAGTAAAACTAAGAAATTAGATAACTCCCCCATTGACTAAACCCAAAGGAAAAGGAAAAGGCATAAACAAAAAATTAGCAACAATTAATAAAATAGAAACAAATAATTTATCTGGAGAATGAGCAAAAGAAGAATTTGTCTGAAAAATCTAATAAAATTAACAAACCATTGGTAAGGTGGCTAAAGAAGATAAAATGGAAGTCCCAAATAAAAAACAATTAGAAATAAGAATTTTTTTTTTTTAAAAAAGAGTATCATATAGAGAAACATTTTAAATGTCAAGATTTACCAAATGTTCCAGAAAAATAAATGTCCTATGGAATGCAAAACTTTCTGGAGAAGAGAAAGGTAATGCTCTTTAACTTATTTCATGTAGAATAAAAACATTTTATTAAAAATAAATGAACACAGGGCTGGGGTTGTGGCTCAGGCGTAGAACGTGTGTGAGGCACTGGGTTCAAATCTCAGCACCACAATTAAATAAATAAATAAAGGCACATTGACAAATAATATAAAAAAAAAAAGATGAACACAGTAAAAGAAAAAAATGTTATAGGCTAATCTTTTCTAAGAAACAAAAACATCAAATTAGAATATTATTTGAAGCTATTAGCCAGAAATTAGAAGACGACAAACGTGGGGGAGGACGTGGAGAACCAAACCCTTGTGCACTGCTTCTAGGAACAGGGAATGTAAAGTAGTATCATCGTGTGGTCTAGCAATTCCAGCTCTGGGCAAGTCCTCAAAAGAATGGAAAGCAGAGTCCCAAAGAGAGATTTGCAGTGGCAGTCTTCTGAATAACCAAGACGTGAAGAGCTGCCCCCGTTTCCAGTGACGGAATGGAGTAACACAAGGTCGTGCAATATCATTCAGCTTTGAGGAGGAAGGAACTGCTGGCCCTCGCTACACTATGGATATGACGCTAAGTAACATAAGCCAGCCAGTCAAGAAAAGTCCAATACTAGGTAATTGCACTTAGATGAGGTCCCCAGAGTAGCCAAATTCATGGAGACACAAAGTAGAGGGGAGGTTGTCAGGGGTTAGGGAGGAGAAATACAGAACTATTGTTTAGCAGGAACAGAGTTTCTATCTTCCAAGATAAAAAGAGTTCTAGCAATGGGTTGCTCATCAATGTGAATATACTTAACACTACTGAACTGTGCGTGCATAAGTGGTCACAATAGTACATTTTATGTTATGTGTATTTACCACAGTTTAAAAAAACAATTGCCAGTCAGATTTGGCAATGATACCAGAGGGAAATTTGTATGTTCAAAATTAAGAGCAACAGAAATGAAAAATATCTGAACAAATATCAAAGACTGTATTTCTCCTCTTAGGTTCTTTATGACACTTCTGATTTTTGAAAAGAAGTCATGACGTTGATTGGTATAGCTGTCAATGCATGCAGATGCAATGGGTGGACACTATGACATAGGGGTCAGTGGGGGGAGACAAAAGCCTGTGTGCTTTCAGAATCTACATTTTCTTTGAAATGGTGAAGTATTTTAAATCATTCTTTACCAAAAAGAGATTTGAACAACTGGAAAAAGTTAGATATGTATTGTAATCCCTAGAGCAAATGCTATTTTAAAAAAAAGAGAAGACCTAAAATCTAATAGATAAATTAATATAATATTAAAATGACTCAAATAATCTACAATGAGACAGTAAACAGGGAATCAAATGATCAAAAGAACAAAGAAAATTCCATGGTACAGCAATAATCCTATTAAATGAAAATGATCAAGGATATTAACACAGCAAACGAAAGGTGGAAATTTTCAGATTCAATTTTTGAATGATTCAGCTGTGTCTTGCCTATAAGAAACACAGTTTACATAAAAAAGGCATAAAAGGGTTCAAAATTTTAAAATGGAAAAATTCATTGCATGCCAACAGAAATCAAAAGCAATTTGGCTATATTAGTCTCAGTCAAAGTAAACTCCATACAATAGATATTATAGAGATAAAGAGATACTGGAATAATGACTTTACAGTGATTTTACAAGACTACAATACAAACCTAACAACAGATACGGAAATACAGGAAGAAAATCTGACCCAGTCAATAAATGGAAGAGGAAGCAGAAAAACCCCGAATTATAATTGGAGACTTCCCAACTCTTTTCTCAGTAATTACAAATGAGTGAGAAAATATGGACAAGAGTGCTAACCTTACCTTGGCCCAACGGACATTCACAGACGCCTCATCCCACAGTAGTGGAAGGCACACTCTTTTTGAGCATACATGGAATGTTCACTGGGATGGATCTTATTCTGAGCTGTCACACAAACTAACATATTAAAAATAATGGAAGCCACTAAAATGTGTTCTCTATCACTATCGAATTAAACTTCAAACCAATAACAAAGTTAGCCATAAAATTCCCAAATATTTGGAAATTAAACAGCATACCTCTGAATAATGCATGGGTCAAAGCAGAAGTTACAAGAGCAATTAGAAAACATTTTTTGTTTAATGAAAATGCAACAGATCAAAATGTCTGGGATACCAGGGAAGCAGGGTTAAGTGGTATTTATAACAACAAAGACTCAGGAAAAGAGATTTCAAAAGATCAGAGAGGAAATCAATAAAATAAAATTAAAGTTAAAAAAATAGCAACAGAGAACCTCAAGCAGGTGGAACCAAAATCTGGTGACCACACATAGGATTTCTATTTCTGGCTATTATGAACATGCTTGTGTCATACTTATCATCCCACAAAAGCAACAAAATAAACAACTAAAATGCAAATCAAAAACTCTTTAAATATAGATAAAGTAACAGAGAGCTACCAAACCACTCACCACTTGAGAAATCAAGATTTTAGAGAAAAGGAAATTAACCTTGTTATCATCCCAGTATTCTGTGTCATTTTCCCCCTCAAATCATCTGACAATTGGATGGCAGTACAGGACCCAAAGACAGAAATGCCACAGGAAGAAGTTTGACTTGTTTTCAAATTATAGACATAGGATAATAAAAATTGGGGCCAAGGGCTCACCAAGGGGAGAGGACCCCGGTAATCATGACAGGTTTGCAGTCGGTACGCTTGTTGTCTGCACAGTAAAGTAATAACACACCAAAATACAGAAGGCCTTTCCAAGACTGACTCCTCGGCTCAAATTAGCTCAACTCCTGATCAGATTAATGTAATCTGTCTAAACACCTGAGAAGTCCATATGTAAACATCATATGTAGAGAGAGATCATCAATCAGAATATTTATAATTTTTCATATATAACATTTAGCATTCAATAAAAAAACTGCCCTCCACATATGGAACCAAGATAAAGAGAAATAAAATAACCCCATCAATAGATGGGCAAAAACATAAAAAGACATTTTTCAAAGGAAGAAATACTATGTCCAACAAATATATGAAAAAAGTGTTTAACATCCTTAGTAATTAGGGAAAGGCAAATCAAAACTACACTGATATTTTCTCACTCCAGTTAGAATGACAATTATCAAGAAAACTAATAATATATGCTGGTGAGCCTGTGAGGGGAAAAGGTACACTCCTACCTTGTTGGTGGGATGCAGACCAGTACAACCACTCTGGAAAGCAGTATGGAGCTGGCTCAGGGAGCTAGGAATGGAGCCCCTGTATGACCCAGCTATCCCACCCCTTCACACTTACCCCAAATAACTAAAATCATCATCCTGTAGTAATACAGGCTTGTCAGTGTTCACAGCAATGAGTTCACAACATCAAGTGATGGAACTAGGCCAGATACCCATCAACAGATGGATGGATAAAGAAAATGTGTGTAAATACACAATGGAATTAAACTCAGCCGTTAAGAAGAATAAAATTATGGTATTTGTTGGTAAATAGATGGAACTGGAGAACATCATGTAAGCAAAGTAAGCCAGACTCAGTAAATGCAGAAACGAGAGCAAAACAATAAAAAGAGGCAGGGGATACCCATGAAAATAGAAGGGAGATGAGTGGAGTAGAGGGAAGGGATTGAGGGGAAGGAAGAGGGAAGGGGAAAGGGAGGAATTATAGAAGGAAATTCACCAAAGTATGCTACACAGTGAATTTCACCTTTATGTGTCTCTATAAAGCACCAGTTAAAAAACAGTGAATCAACAGAAGGAGGATCAGTGGCATTGAGGAGGGGGAACAGGAGGTGGGAAAGAGGAAGTTCTGAGGACTGAAATGGAGTGACTTCCGTTCCTTCCCATTCCATCCCATCCCATTCCATTCCATCCCATCCCATTCCATCCCATTCCATTCCATCCCATTCCATTCCATCCCATTCCTTCCCATCCCATTCCATTCTATCCCATCCTATTCCATCCCATCCCATTCCACCCCATCCCATTCCATTCCATCCCATCCCATTCCATCCCATTCCATCCCATCCCATTCCATTCCATTCCATTCCATCCCATTCCATCCCATTCCATCCCATTCCATTCCATTCCATCCCATTCCATCCCATCCCATCCCATTCCTTACAACCATTTATTTACTTTTCTCCTCTTTCTTGTCCTACTTTCCCTATTCCCTTCTTGTGATTTTTTTTTTTTTAGTCTCTACATTCAAGTAAACTATTTGAGGCCAAGTATTTTTCTCAACATCTGATTTTAAAAAAGCAAGTATGATTGTCAAAATGGACCCATTAAGTGTAACTATAATGTACTAATAAAATATTCTAAAAATAAAGTAGCTCTTTAAAAAATTGAAAAGAGGAGGATTTCAATAGAGAACTGAAGTCTAAAAAAAATCAAAGAAATTCTAAGGCAGATAATTGTGTATTTTAAATTAACAAATCAATAGATGAGTTTAATAGATTTATAGAAGTAAATATACTACATATAAACTAGAAAGTAGGCAAATATAAAATATCTAGAATTTAACTATCTATAAAAAACATGTTTAGAAAGAATCTCAGGAAAAAAACACATGATACAGAAAAGTACAAATAATGTTTAGGATAGAGGGCTAATGTACATCACCATCTAGATTCAAGTTGTCTAATTGTCCAAGTAATTTGAATTTAGAAGGGAAAAGAGAGAGTGTGTGGTAAAAGCATATACTGCAGAGATAATAATAAGGGATTTTTTTTCAATACTGTTTTAAAAAAAGTGAATAAAATCAATGATTCAAGTCTTGCTATGGACTCAAGCAGGACAAAAAATAATGAAAATTACTCATACACACATAAAGACACAACTGCTAAAAAATAGATAGAAAGAGAAAATTATTTAAAACATCTAGAGAAGAAAAGGGACATTACCAAAGAACAACAATAAGAGTAACAAAAAAAAAATTCTGACAGAAAGAATGAAGTCAAAGACTACAGAATGATACCTTTGGACATTAACCTTGGACATTAACAGTAACTGCAGTAATTTAAGCTATGTACACATTTAAACAAGTAATCTCATACTTGTTTAAATGAAAGAGGGAAGAGATTGTAGGTAGAATTCAAATGTTCTGAAGTCCCTCTTTGCACTGAATAGGAAGTAATAACCATATTGGTCCACATTAGAGTCTAATAAGACAAGAATATATGGTGCAATATCTAGCCTAACAACTAAATAAATAGCAATAAGAAATAAAGAGAGAATAATAGTTAACTAAAAAGTAAATAAGTAGAGAAAAAGAAATAAGCAATAGATATAATAAAAATTAGTAATGCAATAAATTTAAATTCATTTATAACAGTAATTTGATTAAATATAAATGGAATAAAATTTCAAATTAAAAGAAAAAGACTGTCAGGCCAAATTTTAAGTTTTTTTTTTATGCTGCTTTAGGCCTTAATTTAAATATAATGACACAGGAAGGTTAAAAGTAAGATAATTTAAAAAATATATATATACCATGCAAATATTAACTTAAATAAAATTGTCATAACTGCACTAATGTGAGGCAAAATAGATTTTAAGCCAAGAATTATTACTAGAGAAAAAGAGTGACAGTTCATATTGTTAAGTTGGTCAATTTTCAAAGAAGATGCGACAATATTAAATTTAAATGTATCTAAAAAGAGAGCTTCAAAATATTTGATTTGAAATAAACTGTGATGAAAGGAAAATAAACTGCCAATTATAATGAGAAGTTGGCATATATCATTACTATACTTGTGTTTCATCTGCAGTGGGACAGTTTCTTGCACGCTGACAGCTTCCCATATCTAGTGCCTACACATCTTTGCTTTTCAGCTTGGGGACTTTCTCTAGAATTTGGGGAACATACGTCTTCATAAATATACAATTTAAAATACAGGGGAATTAATGCCTCTGGGTGCATTCCACAGCTAATGGAACTTGGGTGTTAGTAGATAAGTTGTTTTGCCATTCTGTTCAACAGTAGGAAAATTCTAATGCATGTGCTACACATTATTTTAGGGGTCTCAAAGGACATTAAGCCCTATTTAGAGTGGTAACTAGCTCAGTATGGTGCCCTTTATTTACTTTTCTCCTCTTTCTGGTCTTACTTTCCCTATTCTCTTCTTGTGATTTTTTTTTTTTTTTTTTGTCTCAACATTCAAGTAAAGTATTTGAGGCCAAGTATTTTTCTCAACATATGATTTTTAAAAAGCAAATTAAACCACTATTAGCTATCTTAGTAATAAACATCAAAAACACTGGTAAAAATATGGATTTTGAACAACACAACTAACATAATTGACCTAAATGAAATGCAGTGTCTAAATGTGATTTTTGCTGTTCCCAGAAATCACAGAATACAAATCGCATTTTCTTTAAATGTTGTTTTTAAATTTATAAGTCCTGTAAAAGAGATTTCTCTCTGTACTTATTTCTATACTAATTTCTTTCTGATTAAAGAGCACATGCTTTAAATATTCTGTGACTTGTCCTATAGCCTAGCATATGGTCAATTTTGATAAATATTCCATGTGCATATGAAAAGAATTTGTATTTGGATGGCTAAATGTAATGTGGTAATTTTGGTATTCTGGAACAGGAAAAAGACTGTAAAAACTAAAGAATTTTGAATAAATTATGCACTTTAACAATAAGGTATTATTATATTGGCCCATCATTTTTACCAAATGTAACATAATAATGTAAGTGCTAATAACAGAGGAAAGTGGGTGTGGGGCTTATGGAAACTCTGGATCATCTTTACCGTTTTTCTCCCAAAAATGAAAGTTTATTTTAAATGCAATGCCAATTATAATTCCTAAAAAATAAGACACCCACATATAAATCTAACAAATACTATAATGGATCCATATGATTAAAATTATAAAATGTTGATAAAATCAAAGAAGTTCCCACAAATGGGCAGACATACTATGTTCATGGATTGGGAGGTTCAACATAATGTGGATGTCAATTTTTCTCAAATTGTCATATATATGTATATGCATTTTATAGCCTATAAAATTTTGTTATATTGTTATGTAAATAATTACATATTACATAAAAATTGTTTATTATATATAGTATATAATATATTTTAGGAATTTTGAATATCATATATCATATATTATATATTTTATGTATACAATATATTTTTTCATATAATATATACAAAATATATTATACATTTGATTATACATATATGTATAAAATACATATTTTATGTATGATTTATAATTTTATATTTTATATATAGTTCCTGGAAAAATTCCAGAAACAACCTTAAAAATATAGAAAATATTGTTCTAAAATATATATGAAAGACAAAAAAACTAAAGTAGCCAAAAATTTTTAAAATAAGAATTAAGTGAGAAGACTCACTCTCTCCTGTTTCAACATTTACCATATAACAAAAATAAACTGGCTAATGGATAAGTATATAGATCCAAAGAACAGACCAGAAACCCCAGAACTAGACCCACAGAGAATCAGCCAATGAAGTTTTGGCAAAGGTGCAAAAAAAAAAAAAAATCAGAACTAGACCCACAGAGGAACAGCCAATGAAGTTTTGGCAAAGGTGCAAAAGCAATCCGAGGGAAGAAAGGTAATCTTTTCAATAAGTTGTGCTGGAGCAATTGAATATCACTAGCCAACTACCAAACTTCAACCTAAGTCTCACCTTGTGTAAAACTTAACTGGACATTGATTACAAATTTAGATGTTAAGCTGTAGAGCTTTCAGAAGACAACAAAACAAAATATTTGGAACCAAAGACTTATGGCATCTCAAACTAACACTGAAGACAAAATCCCAGAATGGAAAAAACAATTAAAATTTACCAAAACCTACAAGTTTTGCTCTGTGAAAGACCTGTTTCAGAGAATAAAAGAGCACACTGCAGATTAAAGAATATGTTCACAATCCATATATGTGGCAATGGACTCATACCTACACTGTATGCAGACTCTCAAAACTCAACAGCAATTTTGTGATTTCAGATCTTACATTGACTTCTTCAATTCAATTCAAGTAAATTTTGTGTATGTATTAAAAAAAAAACAGGTCTAATTTCACTCTTTTGTACTTACATGTCTATAGTTTTCCCAGCATCCTATATTGAAAACTTTTTCCTTTTTGGTATGAAACCAAAACCACAGGCAACAAAATAAGAGACAAATGAGATTGTGTCCAATTAAAAAGCTTCTTCACAGTAAAGGAAACAATCAATAAAAATAGAAAGCAATCTAAGGATGGGAGAAAATGGGTGCTAACCATATATCTACTAAGGGGTTTGTATTCAAATATATAAGTAACTCACACAACTCAATAGCAAAAAATCAAATAAACAAATTTAAAAAGTTGGTAAAAGATATTTCCCCAAAGACATACAAATGTCCAACAGGTACATGAATAGACTCTCCACATTGTTAATTATTAGAAAAATGCAAATCAAAACTGCAATAAGATATCACCTCACATTTGGTAGAATGGCTATTAAAAAAAAATAAAAGATAATGGGTGCTGGTAAAGATGTGATGATAACCCCTCTTTGTACACTGTGCCTGGCAATATAAATTTGTATAGTCAAAGTTTGAGAAAACTGAATAGAAGTTGCTCAAAAAAATTAAGATAGAACTACATATGACCCAGAAATTCTGTTTCTGGATATATATTCAAAGGATATAAAATTAGTACCTTGAAGAAATGTCTGCACCTCATATTCACTACAGCATGACTCACAAAAGCTAAGATACAAAGTCAACTTAAAGAGTCCACGGATTGGCAAATACCTAAGGAAATTGTGCTACATACATACAAATTAATATTATTTAGACATAAGAAAGAACAAAATTCTGCCATGTACAACAACATGAATGAACCAGGCACAGAAAGACAGATGGCACATGATCTCACTCATACATAGAATTTAAAACATTGGAATTCTCAGAAACAGAATAATAGTGGTTGCCCTGGAAGGGTATAAAGGTTAATTATAAGATGAACAAGTTCTGAAAATCCAATCTAATTTAAGGCATGTATGCTGATGAATGTATTAATCAATTTGTGATAATCATGCAATATACATGTATATCAAATCAGCACAATGGACAATTTCAATATATTACTGTTCACTTGACAAATATTTTTAAGTAAGAAAAAAAAAATGCCTCAATAGTTTTAAAAGAAAATAATCCAATTAGAAAAAGGGTAATTCACATGGAAAAAAAATCACCAAAGATGAATATAGATGGTAAATAAGCACAAGAAGACGTTCAATCTCACCAGGTATCAAGGAAATGCAAATTAAGGCTGTGATATCATTTTAACATCTATTAAACTAGCTAACGTGAAATAATGACAATTCCAAACATTGGCAAAAATTCAAAGAAACTGGATCTCTCATCCATTATTAGTAGAGATGCAGATGGTAAAACCACTCTGGAAAATAGTTTAGCAGTTTCCTAAAGAACTAAAATGTAGGGCTGGGGTGGTGGCTCGGTGGTAGAGCACTTGCCTGGCATGTGTGAGACCTGGGTTCGATCCTCAGCACCACATAAAAATAAATAAACAAAATAAAGATATTGTATCCTCTATAACTAAAAATATTTTAAAAATAAAATGTACTTATCATAGGACTCAGCAAACAGATTTCTACCCATCTGTCTCAGAAAAAATAAAAAGTGATGTTCACAAGCAATCTGTCTATGAATGTTCAATTGATTGACATCTGGAGAGAATCAATTGGTTCCCCGGATGATTTAGCATTCCCATGATGGGGGCTCATGTTAACCACAAGTGATTCACCACTCCCAGCATGGTTCCAGTCTTCCCTGGTGTTGTGTGCCTCAAATGAAAAGTTTTTCATCCTACAAAAGTTGGTCATCGTGAGCAAAATTCATACAGGTTGAAATCGAAGATGCAATGTATAAGAATTTCAAGAAAAAAAATGACTTTCATGTGAGTGCTCGTAATAAAATTATTTTTAAATAAAAGGAGAATTGGCCATGAAAAATATCTGGAAAGAAAAATAGCAGTTGCTATTAAAGAATAAGATGCCAAATACATTGGCATATTATTTTCCAAAATAATCCTGAATGGCTGCTAACAGTCAGTACTATTTAGTACAGACTTTTGAAGTCTGTCTCGGGGTAACACCATCCAAGTCATGGTCAGAAATATGAAAAGTGTGGGAAGGAACTGAAGACTTTGGAGGCTGCAGAATGTGCCGTTTATTCCACGTTCAAAGGCAAAAGAGAGGAAGCCAAGAAGATGCCTTTATTCCTTTGTGAGATTTCTATTGTTCATCATGCTCTAATTATGAAATTTGAACTTAAAAGGATGAAAGGGAAGCTCAGTCCTCCATATAAAGTATATCTTTTCTGGAAACAGTTCTTAACCGTTTAAATGGCAGGTTTGCGTACCCTGGGCTGACCTGATAGTTAAAGTAATATTCTGTAATACCCAAAACAGTCTGCAAAGCTGTGTTTCTTGATTCATTTGTGTTCCAGACAAATTAGAAGGCTGTATGGCAGAGAGAGAAAACACTGCTAATCTTTCATGACTGTTAGGTGGTTTCACGAAATGTAATTGTGGAAGCAAATTTCTCAGTTACCAAAAAAATAGAGAGAGAGATGTTGTGCTATTTTCTTCAACTCAAAATGAATTCATTTATTCCTTAATCACAGAAAAAGCAACAGCTCTCCAACTGAACAAGAGGAGATGTAGGAAATTTCTACAAAGCAGAATTTTAAAATAAAATGAAAAAAGGACTTGGAGAATACTTTCATTTCTTTGAAGCACAAGCAGGAGTTAAGAGGAGCTGTGGCCGCGGCAACCCAGAATTAATACCTTATATTTGGAAAATCAACATGTTTGGGGATATGAAAAGCACAAAACAACGTGAAACGAAATAACCTTGGGTCATTACGCATCTACAGCATTCGCCCGGCTCAGGCACATTCAGAGTTATGTTAAAGACATAACAGTCCCTACTTCCATTCCAGGCATTTTTTTCAATAAATGAAACTCCAGCCACAAAAGCAGTTGACAATGTGAAATTACAAAAAAGCTGTCAGAAGGCCTGTGTGGGAGATACATTCGCCATAAGCACAAGAGCTAGGAATCTGAGAAGCTTTTTTAATGGATTCAGAGACCTTTGAAAAAAAAAGGTCTCCTCCTCCAGTAATTGAATTTGACACCAATGTTCTTTGGATGCTAGGGCTGTACAGGGTATTTTCCCATCCACATCTAGGCTAAATTGGAGATGGTGACCTCTGATAGACTAGAGCAATCCAGGAAGTAATAGAAACCTCACTTCATAGAAACTGGTGACAGGTTGGGATTAAATGCTAGGCTGGCCAGGGACAGCCAGAGTCCTTCGTGGGGACCCACAGGCTTTAGTGGAATGGAGATTTTAAAAAACATTCTACAAACGCTTCCTTTTTCAACTTGCTCTAACTAAATTGAAAATTATAAACTAAGATCACCTCACAATGGAGACACAGCCAGGACTTAGATCCAAAGGATATGCCTGAGGTTCCTTAGTTCAATGTCATTTTGCAGAACTCTGTAACAGTGGCTGAGAAGTACTGCAGAATGTGGTCAGGGCTCTATGCATAAGGATACTCCTTGTGTTACTGCCTCAGAGGGTGAATAATTCAACACACCTAAGTATTTAAGAATAAGGAATTGGTTAAGACAAGGCATATCAGAGAGGGAGTTTTATGCAGGCATTTATAGAATCTTTTTAAAGAATATTTAATTATATTTCTCAAGCTACATTATGAAGGAAGCAAAATAGAGAATTACACATGTAATGAATATACATATATCTGAATATATAATATATGCATAGATTAAAAGTCTAGAAATTATTGCGTGAGGATCACCATGCAATTAGCTTATAAAAGGTTCTTTTTGATATTCTTTTGCTAATCTGCATGTTCACTGCAATGAATATATATTATTTTCTAACCAAAAAACTGAAAAATAGAGTGTAAGTATGGTTACCACTAAAATGTTGGCTGTACTTACATGCTTATTGTTACTTGCTGAGAGCCATTGCCAAGTAGGAATGACGCATGGCACGACCCAGGTCATTTGCAGTTACATTGCATGTAAGGTGACCTTGCTCAAGGACCAGGGCGGATCCGGGTTTAGGGCGGATCAGGGTTTAGGGCGCTCCTTGGGTTTAGGGCGGTTCCAGGTTTAAGGTGTATCCTGCTGGGAATAGGGTGTATCCTGCTGCCTCCAGGCACCTGCTCCTTGAGTTCCCGTTGAGTTCTCATGGGATTGAGAGAGTATTTGGGATGCAGAGCCCAGTGGAAGTGTGGATTTTGCCCAGAACCTGTGTGTAGAGTGCCGGTGTGAGTTCGGGAATAAAGAGTTGCTGTTTGAATCTACAAGGTGTGTGGTGGCTCGTGATTTTGTGCCCAGCCAGACTGTGGCATTTTGTGGCCCGTACGGGGAACGTCTGAAACTTGGAGGTAAGTGAAATTGCTCGCCCCAAAGGGAAGGCGAGAGAATGGGTGACCATTTCAAAAAACAATGTGTTCTTGTTTTGATTTATTTTGTTTTTGTTTCAAGCTGCCTATCCCTAGAAATTTCTCAGGCAAACTGGGAAAAATGGTTGACTCAAGGTTTGAAGTTTGTCGGCCCTGAGGAAGAGAAAATTGATATGATTTTTTTATTCCGTTTTTGTTTCATTCAGTTTTGGTTTTGTTTTCTGTTATCTAATTGGGTTGTGTTATCTTTATAGTAGATTAGAAATTAGTAAAAAACAAACCGAAAAAGTGTTAAGTAAATTGTTAGAGGTTCAGACCATGAAGAAAGACATTTTAGATCAAGCAAAAGAGAAGGTCTCTCCAGCTAGTCAGACAAAGAAAGAAAATTTAAAGGAAAAGGGGCTATTAGGAAAAAGGCTATAACAGGAGGCTGTTACTAACTATGTTTTATCACCAGAGGGCGTAATTCAACCAACAGCCCCACCTATGGAGACAGCTGAGTGGCCCTCAAACCCCGTAGTTGATAAATGGGATCCTGAGACAGGACCTCAAAGATTAGCATGCCCTGTACTTGAACAGGTAGGAGCGCAGCGAATTCACCGTGCTTTAGATTTTAAAACAGTGAAGCAGTTAAAGGAGGCTGTAACAACCTGTGGTCCCCAAGCACCCTTCGCGGTAAGCATGGTCAAGTCCATTACTAACTTGGACATGACACCAGCAGATTGGGCTAGCATGTGTAAATCTGTGCTAAATGGAGGACAATATTTGTTATGGAAGGTTGCCAATGAGGAATTTTGCATGGAGACAGCTAGGCGAAATGCAGCAGCTGGTTACCCTCAAAGAAATCTAGATATGTTGTTAGGAAAAGGACCTTATGAGGGTCAACGGCAACAAATTGAATATGATCCTGCTATATATGCACAAATTGCTGCAGATGCAATTAGGGCATGGAAGACTTTACAAGGACATGGAGATTTACAAGGTCAGCTATCTAAAGTAATACAGAGAACTAATGAACCTTATGCTGAATTTGTAGATAGGCTTATTCAAACAGCTTCCAGAATTTTTGGGGATACAGAACAGGCAATGCCATTAATAAAACAACTGGCTTATGACCAAGCAAATCTTTGCTGCAGAGAGGTGATTAGACCATGGAGGCATGAAGATTTAAACACATATATTAAATTATGTAGACACATTAATGAACAAGGGCAAGTCTTGGCAGCTACAGTACAACAGGCTTTAGATGCCAGGCCAAAAACATGCAATAATTGTGAACAAACAGGACATTTTAAAAGGAGTTGCCCCATAGGAGGAGGGTTTAACAAAACTAAGTATCAAAGGAATAGAATACCGGGTATTTTCCCACGATGCCGTAGAGGGAGACATTGGGCTAATGAATGCCATTCTCAAACCACCATAGAGGGTACTCCCTTATCAAAAAAAGGACAAGGACCAGGTATTTACCCACAATATCGTGGAAAAGGCATCAGGCTCCATTGCCAAAAAATGGACTGGGGGGCCCAATGCTGCGGGGCCCACAACCACAAATATACGGGGCAGTGGAGGAACCCAGCAACACCATCAGGGTAGTGCCCAGGACACATTGTCCATTAAATCCCTCATCAGACAAACCAGAGGAAGCACAGGGTTGGACATCTGCGCCTCTGCCAGAGCAGTACTAACTCCAGAGATGGGAGTTCAAATCATTCCCACAGGAGTAAAAGGACCTCTTCCCCAGGGAACAGTAGGCTTATTATTGGGACGTTTCATCTACACTAAAAAGACTTATGATAAGTCCTGGGGTAATTGATCCCCATTATGTAGGTGAAATAAAAATTATAGCGAGTTCTCCAAGAGGTATATCAGTAATTTCACCAGGAGATAGAATAGCACAGTTGTTAATAATACCCAGCCTACATGATAAATTCTCCAGCCGTAGTGTAGAAAGAGGTTCCAGGGGATTAGGCTCCACAGGTGTAGATTGGGCTATGCTGTCTTTAAATTTAGATTCTCGCCCAATGCTAAAACTAAATATTCAAGGACATGAGTTTAATGGGATACTGGACACAGGTGCTGACCTTAGCATCACATCTCGTCAAGAATGGCCAAAACATTGGCCATTACAACAAGCCACTCAAACGCTTCGAGGCCTAGGAGTGGCGACTAATCCCCAAAGAAGTGCAATGATATTAGATTGGAAGGATCCTGAAGGATGTAAAGTAACTATACAACCATATGTATTGGATCATCGTCCTATAAATTTATGGGGATGAGATGTCCTAGATCAATTAGGTTTGACGTTAACAAATAACATCAATCCTAATGCGCCCACTACTAGGGCTAGACAAGGTTTTAGGAAAGAAAAAACATTAGGAGAACAAGAACAAGGTATAGCAGCACCAATTCAAATAGATCAAGGAATAAACAGACATGGGCTGGATTTTCAGAAAGGGCCACTGAGACAATCAAAATTACTTGGAAATCAGAAAGACCAGTGTGGGTTCCTCAGTGGCTCCTGACTAAAGAAAAGATACAAGCAGCCCATGATCTGGTCAAACAACAATTAGCAGAGGGACATATACAACCTTCCGTATCTCCCCATAATACTCCCATTTTTGTCATTAAAAAGAAATCTGGTAAATGGAGATTATTGCAAGATTTAAGAGCCATTAATAATGAGATGGTTATTATGGGACCTGCTCAATCAGGGATTCCTCAATTGTCTGCTTTGCCAAAAACCTGGCATGTTTTAGCTATAGATATTAAAGATTGTTTTTTTTTTATTCCAATTCATCCTGAGGATAGTCCGCATTTTGCATTTACTATCCCTGCATTAAATCATAAAGGTCCTGATCAGAGATATGAATGGAAAGTACTCCCTCAAGGGATGGCTAACAGTCCAACTATGTGTCAAATCTATGTTAACAAAGCAATCCAGCCACTTAGAAATCAAAATCCTGAACTACAAATATTTCACTATATGGATGATGTATTATTAGCACATAAAGATAGAAACACATTGCTGGAATGTTATGCCACACTTACAAACTTATTAAAAAATTATAATCTAGAGATAGGAATAGATAAAGTACAATTAAATTTTCCAATTAAGTATTTAGGAGTTCTATTATCCTCAACCATGGTCCATCCACCAAAAATTCAAATACCAGTAGATCAACTCAAATCACTTAACGACTTTCAAAAGTTATTGGGAGACATAAATTGTATAAGGCCTTATCTAGGCATACCAACAGGAGAGTTGGGACCTTTATTTGATATTCTAAAAGGTCCATCAGTTCCAAATTCACCCTGCATGTTAACTCCTAAAGCTGGAAAGGCATTAAAAATTATTGAAACATATATGGAAAATATGCATTTGGATAGAATTGATATAAGTTTGCCTTTATTATTTATTGTACTACCAACAAAATATTCCTACAGGAGTATTTTGGCAAGAAGGTCCATTATTGTGGATACATTTATCTTATTCTCCTAACACTATTCTTACTAGGTATCCTGAGGCTGTAGGACAATTAATACTCAAAGGAATAAGAGCAGCAAAGGGAGTGTTTGGAATTTCTCCCAATAAAATTATTACTCCATATACTATGGAGCAAATTGATGAGTTAGCTAATGAGTTAAATACTTGGACAATAATCATGTGTAAATCTAATGTTTCATTTGATAATCATTTACCATCTAATCCTTTGTTGTCTTTTTGGTCTAAGCATCCTGTAGTTTTTCCAAAAATGACAAGAAAAACACCTATCATGAATGCTCCAAATATATTCACTGATGGGTCAAATAATGGTACAGCAGCAGTAGTTACCCCTGATCAAACTTTTACATTTTTAGTACTCAAACAATCAGCTCAAAAGGTAGAGCTTAATGCAGTTTTACAAGCTTTTGTGATGTTTAAAGATTCTGTATTTAATTTATTTTGTGATAGTCAATATATAGTTAATGCTATTGTATCCCTTGAAGATGCTGGTAGGATTTCCCCTTCCTCTACTGTTTTCTCTTTGTTTCCCACTATACAAAGTCTAATCTGGGACAGAAAAGATCCATTCTTTATAGGACATATTAGGGCACATACAGTATTGCCTGGAGCCCTTAGTTTGGGCAACGATTTAGCAGATAAAACTACACATGACATACATATTTTCTCTACACTAGAAGAAGCTACAAATTTTCATAAAAGGTTTCATGTTAATGCTAATACTTTACAAAAGCATTTTAAAATAACTAAGGAACAAGCCAGACATATAATAAAACAATGTCAAAATTGTGTGACCTTTTTACCACAAGTTAATCTTGGAGTCAATCCTAGAGGACTGATACCTAACCATATTTGGCAGATGGACGTCACACACTTGCCAGAATTTGGAAAATTAAAATATTTGCATGTTACAGTTGATACTTCTTCCGGATTTTTGATGGGATCCCTTCATGCCAGAGAAAAAACTAAAGATGTTATAGCTCATTGCTTACAAAATTTTGCTGCTGTGGGCATTCCAAAACAATTAAAAACAGATAATGGTCCTGGCTATACCTCTACCTCTTTTAAACAATTTTGCTCATCATTTGGTATTACTCATATAACAGGAATCCCATACAATCCACAGGGACAAGGCATAGTTGAAAGAGCTCATCAAACTATTAAAATGTACTTATTAAAGCAAAAAGAGGGAATTGGAAAAGGGTATATATCCCCCAAAGATAAACTTAAAATAACCCTTTTTACTCTAAACTTTTAAAATTTGGATTCATTAGGACTTAGTGCTGCGGAAAGACATAAGTATCCAAAAAATGTACATAAGCCTAAGGTACTTTGGAAAGATATTCTAACAGGACAATGGAAAGGTCCTGACCCAGTGATTGTCTGGAGTTGGGGTTCTGTTTGTGTGTTTCCACAGGGAGAACAGCAGCTGATTTGGATTCCAGAGAGACTAACTAAAGCAATTTCGACAGACCAAAAAGAAGATGATTTGACTCAAATCCATAACAGCTGATATCCAGAGCTCCAGCTTGGCTATTCTTACATCTGCGACAGTGATTAACCAGGATGCTTTTTTCAATATCTATTTTATTATTGCCTTTTCCCACATCATAAAGTTCTATTTTATTTTTGAGCTCATAGAAACCTAGGTTAATGTTTTTCTGATCAGTTTTATTTTTTGACTGTGGAGTTTTTAAACATTGCAATGGAGATTTCACCTATGTAAAACTACAAGGCCTTTACTATTGTCCTATGTGTTGTATGTCATGTGTGCACACTTCTGTTTTGTGTTGTATGTCTATATGTGCGTATGTCCATAGATCATATATGAGGAGCCCTCATGAAAAAATGGATCCGAATTTTTTTTATCCACGTGATTTAAATGGTTTAATTCAAATTAGATAAACAGCTGTTAAGGATTGTTTTTAAAGGAGGTTAACAGATCTGTTTGTTTACTTTCACCTTTCCTTTTCATTATATTTAATAATTCTGTTCAGGATAATGTCTCTTTAGCATCATTGCCAGAATTCCTATCTTTATCCCAGTGCCGGTGAAGACTAAGATAAAACCAAACTACAGCTTCTATGATAGCTATCACAGTAAACTATATAAACTGATGCATCAATGAATATAACTCAACAAGTAATGCTCTATCAAGGACTCGATTTACTTTGGGAGGAAATGGACATATTGATAGACTCCTCCGCTTTGAACTGCTTGCAGAACTTTCCTGGACTATGTATCACTTGTATACATTGTGAACTATCATTTGGTGCAGCGAATTGTGGTAGTGCTGATGGTGTCACCAGTTATGCAATTTTTCCAAAGGAGCCGTCAATTGGCTTGGTGTCGTGGCATTTCTGTATCCTCCTCCCTTCTGCTAGTGATGGTCTAAAATTTGGGGGCCAACAGAGGTGAGGCAAAGAACCTCACCCCCCCCACTGGCACCAAGGCCAAATTTGGGGGCCAACAGAGGTGAGGCAAGAACCTCACCCCAGACTGGTGCATAGGCCTATCCACAAGTATGGCTGTATGCTGGACCGGTAGTCAGTGACGGGTATGATCCAATTGCAGTCAACCTAAGACAGGAGGCTGACACCTAGAGGTCAGTTTTTCCCATGATGGGTAAGAACCATATGTTGAATTGGACAACCTACCAGGCACGGTCCTTAGGCCACATTGCTTGTTGTTTAATTAATCAGAAGGGGGAAGATGCTAAGAGCCATTGCCAAGTAGGAATGACACATGGCATGACCCAGGTCACTTGCAGTGACATTGCATGTAAGGTGACCTTGCTCAAGGACCAGGGCGGATCCGGGTTTAGGGCGGATCAGGGTTTAGGGCGCTCCTTGGGTTTAGGGTGGTTCCAGGTTTAAGGTGTATCCTGCTGGGAATAGGGCGTATCCTGCTGCCTCCAGGCACCTGCTCCTTGAGTTCCCTTTGAGTTCTCAGGGGATTGAGAGAGTATTTGGGATGCAGAGCCCAGTGGAAGTGTGGATTTTGCCCAGAACCTGTGTGTAGAGTGCCGGTGTGAGTTCGGGAATAAAGAGTTGCTGTTTGAATCTACAAGGTGTGTGGTGGCTCGTGATTTTGTGCCCAGCCAGACTTCGGCAGTTACTTCATCTACTAGAAAAGGTTTTATTTAAAACGCTGTGTTTGGAATGCTGAGAGAAGGTCCAAAGTATACAGTTGTCCCTTGGTATTCATAAGGGATTGGTTCTAGGATCCCTGTGAATATGAAAATCTGGGGATGCTCCAGTTTCTTATATAAAATGGTGTAGGATTTTCATATAACCTACACACACACTCCTGTGTTTCAAATCCACTGTACATTATATAAAATACCTTACACTAAATAGTTGCTATCATGTGTTGTATAGAGAATAATGACAAAAAGTCTGCACATATTCAGTACAGATGTTATTTTTTGAAAATATTTTTGATCCAAGATTGGTGGAATCCCCAGATGTGAAAACCACAGATATAGATGGCTGACTGTACATATGTGCATATCTTCCCTCTCAGAAGTGCACAGAGAAAAAGGAAAAAGAATTGAGAATAGAGAATGAATTTTCTTCTGTTCTGAAACAGAAAATGATACAAACCTATACAACAAACTCGAAAAATTATATGCAAGCTATAGTTCCCTTTTCCTCGTCTTTTAAAAGACTAGAATTTGCACATGTCTTAATCATTTATTTCCCTTAAAGATTAACTAGTTGAACAAATTTTGACATATCCATACTATTAGAAGTAATGATTTCAATCTATACAAATTGATTTATAGACATGTATTATTAAATAAGAAAAGAAAGGCACTTAAAATTATATGGTTTCAGATATAGAAGAGGTAAAGATATACGTATATTATTTGTAATTATATACTCCTATTAAAATACATATATACATGTAATTGTGGATACACATACACACACAGAGTCCCTGACTTATTATGGTTTAACTTAAGCTCTTTTCAATTTTATGATAATGTGAACAAAATATGAATTCAGTAGAGACCATATCGCACATTTTGGTACTTCCCAGAGCTAACTGTATGTGGCAGGATACTCTGGTGTGATGCTGGGCAGCAGCAGTGAGCCGGGCTTCCTCTCACAAGGGTAAACAACCAGCACTCCACAGTGCACAGTGCTGCCAGTGTTTTTTGGATATTGTGTTTTGTGTTTTCACATCCCATTGTGTCTACTAAACACCCATCTGTGTGTCTACATAACATATTAATATTTATTATAAAATACACTTTGTTTCAGATAATTTTTCCCAACTGCAAGCTACCATAAATGTTCTAAAACATACATGTATGTCCATTTGTACAAAACAGTGACTTGCAAACTCTTTATGACAGATGGTGTATATGCATGAGAAGGAGAAAGAGAGAGGTTATGTGGACTTGGAAAAATGTGAAAGATTCGTCACACATGGACGTTCACCCTAATAAAGGAAGAGAGAATTAATTAGATGTCAAGTAAAATAATCAAAATTATTTTTACATCATCCACATAAATGTCTATTTCATGAATGAACAGTGTAACTGTCACTGGAGCTGTCTTCCTAACAATTGTAAAGCCAAACAAAATGTATGAGTCAGCTGTTTTCCCATGTTGAACAGGTAGAACAGGATGTCATCGCTGAGAGCAGGAAAACGTATGAGACAAGCTCAATGAGTGTGAAGTGCAATTAGACCTTGGGAAGAGGTGGAACCTGGATTGAGCACCACCGGGATCCTCCCTCTCTTCCTCTGGGTCTTACCTCTGTTTCTCTTTGCCCATCAGCTTCACTCTCCATGAAAGCTGCATTTCTCCACGTGGCCTAACACAAGGAAATTTGTCCACAATTGCCCTGATTTTCTGCCTAACAGTATCTTTCTGCCACAGATCGGCAAGAGCAGCAGTCTTGATGAACTGAGGAGGCAGGTATTGGAGTTTCAGATGGCTGAAATCAGTTGGAATTTTCAGAGCAAGATTTATGAGGAAATTGAACTAAGTAGGGAAGGAAAGATCAATTTCATGGGGATTCACTAGACTGCTAGGCTGAGGATTAGACGGATTGTGCTACAGGGTCAGATTCTGCAAAGTTAAGCAGAGATGGTCTGCCACATGAGTAAAAGCCAAAGAATAATATTAGGAGACCATCCAGCTATAACCAAGAGATCACATTATACTAGTAACTGATAACATTCAGTTAACCATCATATAGAGTAAGAAATATAAGATTTGGACCAAAAGAGAAATAGACCAATCTTCACAAAGTATAAAAACAATCTTAACAGGACCAAAATCATTAGAGAGGATTTAATGTGCAAGAAAAAAAAATTTAATACCTTTTAGAGCAACACAATATAATCCATATTTCCTAACCCATACCAATCACAATGTCCAGCACATACCCCAAAATTAGTAGAAAAGGGACATACAATGGTGAAGTGAAGAACTTCGTGGACTTCCTAGCAGATTGGAAGCAACAAAAGAAAGAGTGGGTTAATTTGAAAACAGATAAATAAGATGTATCCAATGCTAAGGACATAGAGGAAAAGGGTTGAGACAAAATGAATAGAACATTAATAATCTTTAAGAGAATATTTAGAGAAGGATAAGAAAAAGTCAAGGAAAAAAAATTAAAGAAATTATTCATAAAATTTATCAAATTTAGTAAAGAGGACAAACGTGTAGTTCCAAGGAGTTAACAAAAACAAACAGGAAAAACAGAAAGAAATCTACTCCAAGGCACATAATAATCAAACTGGTAAAAAACAAAGACAAAGAGAAAACTCTAAAAGTAGCCAGAGAATAACCACATACTAAATACAAGGGACCAGTAGTATAAATGATGACTAATGTCTTATCAGAAAAGATATTATCCACTAAAAATGGATATTTATCTCATGAACACAGAGTTTATAAAGAGAGACAAGAAAAACAACAAAAAAAAGGACAAATAGGAAAAAATAATAGACATAAAAAACTACCCATGTCAACAATCATTGTACATGGTAATGGACCAAATAAACATTATAAATAAAAGGCAATGATTGTTGGACTGTGTAAGATAATAATAATAATAAAAAGCTATTCACATATGTGTGTTTTTAAGGAGATGTTCTTTTAATAAAGTAAATGTAGAAACTGAAAGGTTTCAAATAGAAAAAGGTAATGCTAATCAAACAATAGCATAAGAAAGTTGGGGTGAGTGCATTAATATCTGATATAATGGATGTAAGATAAGAAGAATTGATGGAGATTTTTTTAAAAGGACATATTTAATCAGAAAAGAATGACTTTTAAGGAGTAAATAACAATTATAAGTGTATATGAGCCTAATAATGGCACTTCCAAATACACAAAGAAACACTCAAGAACTAAAGGAACAACAGGCAAATGCATGCCATCAGTTGGGGACTTTAACATGGTCATTCTCAGTAATTGACAGACGTATTTTGGAAGGATTATTCTTCCTAAGGCACAGGGTTCATACAGCTGGGTCATAAATAAGTTCTAACACGTGTAGTGACTGAAATATCATACAGCATGTACTCTGACCAAAATAAAGTTGAATTTCTAAAATAATAAGATGTCTACCCAGTCCCAATTATTTAAAAGTTAAACAATATACTTCTAAATAATACAGGAGTAACAAAGGTTATGAAAACAATTAGGAAATATTTAAACTGAAATATAATGAAAAATGACAGACCAACATTTGTAGGATAAAACTAAAGCAATGATTAGAAAAAAAGATCATAGCCTTTTATGGCTATATTTAAAAAGAAAAATGGTAAAAATCACTTTCTGCCATAAAGAAGTTAAAATTTAAACCAAAAAAAAATCATATTAGCAGAACAGATAGAGTTAAAAGAATATAAAACAGTGAAGTAGAAAACAAATAATTGAAGATCTTAACAAATCCAGAAATTGTTTTTTTGAGAAAAATTAATAAAATTGACAACCCCCAGCAGGAATTATCAAGAAAAATAAGAACAAAAATCATGAAATAAAAAGCGGCAGGCAAACAGCCTGATGTGGTGGCACGTGCCTATAATCCCCGCGGCTCAGGAGGCTGAGGCAGGAAGATCACAAGTTCAAAACCAGCCTCTGAAACTTAGCAAGGCCCTAAATAATTTAGCAAGACCCTGTCTCAAAATAAAAAAGGGTTGGGAATGTTGCTCAGTGATTAAGCAGCCCTGGGTTCAATCTCCAGTGCCCTGCTTCTGACAAAAAGAAAAAAGAAAAAGAAAACAGACAAGAGAGAATTAAATCAGAAGTTGATTCTCTGAAAAGATTAACAAAACAGATAACCTTAGAAAGACTGATGAAGAAAAAAAAAGGGAGTGCATATTACTAAAATTAGGAATGGAACCAGGGATTGTCTTCTGTATCCTCTATATCCTGTAGACATTAAAAATCCAATAAGGGAATATTACAAATGACTTTATGTCAGTTAAATTGACAGTATAGATTGACAAATCATTTGGCAGAAGAGCATAGATAAAGTAAAACAAGAGAAAACAGAAAATCTAAATGCACTCTATTTAGAGATTTCAATTTATTATCAAAATCTTTCCACAAAGAAAATTGCAAGCATAGTTGGTTTCCCTGGTGAATTCACAAATTAAGAAAGAAATAATGCCAATCTTGCATGAATTCTTTAATAACAGAGAAGAAAGAAGAACTAGAACTAAATATTAGAAAAAGTTTAAAAATCCATTTGCAATTCCCAAACATAAATACTTAGACGTAAATTCAACAAATGATGCATAATACATCTGCAGTGGAGACTTCAAAATTTACTTTAAAAATTAAAGATTTAAATAAATGGAGAGATTAATATATTCTTAAACTGAGTGAGTTGACAGGAAGATGTCACTTCTCCTTAAGTTTGTCTATAGATTTATCCCAATGTCAATCACTACGCTGGCAGCATTTTTTTTTTTTTTTTTTTAGGATGTATGAGTCAAAGAACCTAAAATAGCCACAATATGTTGAGGAAACAAAGTTGGAGGACTTAGTATGCCTACTGCAAGATATCCAGTGATCAGAACAACATGGTATTGGCATAAGGATAGGAAGATAGATCAATAGAACAGACCAGAGAATCCAGAATTAGACAGACACTTATGCAATCAACTTTTGATGAAAGCATCTAAGTAGTTAATTTAATGATGAAAAGAAAGGCGTTTCAAGAAATGGTGCTGCCCAAACTGAGCAACCACATGGATCAAAACTGAACCTCAACCTTTATCTTACACAATAAATAAAATTGACCCAAGATGGTCGATAGGTAATGAAAAATATCAAAATTTTAAAGCTTCTAGAAAAATAAAAACAGGAAAACATCTCACAAACTGGATCTAGGAAAAGAGTGCTTAGGTAGGACACAAAAAGCAATGGCCATGAGGGAAAAACATTTGTAAGTTAGAATTCATCAAATTAAAAACTCTTGCCAACCAAATTACATCATGAAGAAAATGAATAGGCAAGAGTGAGGGAAAATACTTACAAATTATATATGTAGAAAATATGAAATAAAACTCAATGATAAAAAGAAAAAAACCTAAAAAATAGGGAAAATCTTAGACACATTACAAAGCACTCAACAGCACTGTTATTAGAAAAGTGCAAACCAAATCTACTACGTACCCTCTAAACTCACTGACATTAAAAAGACTTGCAATCCCAAATATTAACGAGGAAGGAGAACAGGAACTTGAACACATTGTTGGCAGGGGCATACAGCAGTACAGCTCACTGGTGGATCATTCCGCAGTTTCTTATTAAGTTAAACTACTCTACCCAATAGCCTAGCAATTACCCTCCCACACATTTACCCACATGAAATGAAAATATTCAGCTACAATGAGACTTGTGTAAGAATGCACATAATAACTCTGTTTATAATAGTTCAAAACTGGAAACTACCCAAATGTCCATCAACAGGAAAATGGAGACACACATTGGGATTTATTTACACAATGGAATGTGCAGGGCAATAACAGGTAACAGACTCCAATAAACATAATAACAGAATGAATCCCACAGACATTGTGCAGAATCAAGGAAGATGGACACAATGCTACATCCTTCACAATGCCGTTGATTTGAAGTTCTAAAGAGAAAATATGATACAAAACTAAAAATAACCAGTGAAGTGGCTGCTGGGGAGATGTATGAACTGGTAGGGGTGAAAGGGAACCTTCCAGGTGATGATCACAACATGGTGGTGGCAGCTTCAGGAGCTATGCAGATAGGACCACCACCAGAAGCAGAGCCGGGCCCATCTTTCCACAGTACCTCTATTTTCCACCTTTGTGTGTGTGAGTGTATGTGTGTGTGTGTGTGTGTGTGTGTGCGCGCGCGCTGGTGGTGGTGGGGTCCAGGGATTGAAACCATGGGTGCTCTACCACTGAGCTATATCCAGATCCTTTTTACTTTTTATTTTGAGACAGGGTCTTACTAAACCTCCCAAGCTGGCCTCAAACTTGCAGTCCTCCAACCTCAGCCTCTCAATTCACTAGAATTACAGGCATGTGCCACCATGCCTGCCTCAGTGACATTTTTCAAAGCAAAGACTGATAAACTGGACTGCATAATGTTAGTTAAAATTTCTCCCTTTAAAAAAACAATCACCATAAATAAAAATCAGGGGGAAATGACAAACAGGGATAAGAATGACTTATAAAACATACAATAGATAATGGGGTTAAGACCCACATATCAACAGGAAACAAAATAGAGACCCCAATAGGAGAACCAACAGGCAATTCCTAGAGGAAGGAACTCAAATAGGAAAAAGAAACTTATTAAACTTGGAAAACGTGTTCCCAATCACAAACGCAAAAAGTACACATTAATGGCTTGGGGGTCTAGCTCAGTAGTACTGCACTTGCCAAGAGCATGCACGAGGCCCTGGGTTCAATCCCCAGCAGCCCCCCCAAAATAGCACAAATTAAAACATGGAGATATACGTGGTATATCCAGATTATGGCTCTGATAAAAATTAGAAATATAGGTACTGATATGGAAAGATCTCTGGGTTATGTTAAGTAAGGTAAAAGTGAGAAAAAATGTCATGTATAGTCTGACTCAGTATTTTAGCAATATATTAAATGCTAATAATACATGCTAATATTCATATTATATAAGCATCACTTATATATAGTATAGTATAAATATGTTAAAACATTAACAATTGTTGCTTGTATATAAAATATATGAAAATAATAGATATTTATTATCATTTATTCTAGAGTATATCCAAATATATATTTCCATAAAAATAATCAACAAAATGCTAAAATGGCAACCTTCAGGCACTTTGTAGATGTCAGTAGGTGATGGGGTATTTTCACTTTCTAATTTATGTCTCATGACTTGAAATTGTGAGGGACATACCTAGTGAAACCAGTTAAAGTAGTCAAAAGGTATAGGGCTGATGATTATTTAAAGCCTTTCCTGGCACTCAGTGGTGCTGGGGGAAGCCCTGCCACACGCCCCTCTGGTACATGTGCAGGGCAAGGCTGATTTCCAGAGTAGCCTCTCTGCACGCGGCAATGTGGAAAGAGAGCTGAATTGCAGATGCATCAGAAAAGAATTCAAAGGAGAGCAAGTGGGCCAAGAAAAAAGAACCTCGGTGGCATCTGAGGTGCAGCTTTCACTTTTCTTCCATAATTGATCCTCATCATGGCCCCCAGGACACTAGGGGGCAGGGACCAGGCTTAAAGGTCAAGATTTATCTCTTTATTATTTGGATTTGGCTCTAATCTATTTGGTTTGGCACTCAGGAATTTTAAATTGGTATTTCTTAAGGAATAAAGTATATTTTGCCAAGTCACAACAGGCTCTTCCATTATTTCTTAAAAACAGAAAATATATCTAAAAAGAAAAAAAGAAATCTAAAAAGTGAAAAATAATCATGTATTGTTTCGAAAGACAACCAGTGATAAAATACGGGGTTCCTGGGCCAAAGTGTATAAATATGACGCATAATTCTTTAAAAAAGATTATGCTAATATAATTCCAATTAACAATTTACCTTCCTTGAACATAACCGATTAAAATTTCTCACCCTCCCTTCAATAGCCAATGAGCAAAGTCTCCGCCCACCCACCAGCCCCCACCTGTGGATATTTCTGAGAGTCCTCGATAGTCTACCTAGGCCAGCCCCTGGCGACCCTCCCATTTCAGACTTCTGCATGTCACCGTCCCCCACCTAACCTGCCCTTTCCCATAAAGCCATCATGGTTTCAAGTGCGGATATGGGCTTGACCTTTAATTCCCTGGAGCATACGTAGCTCAAGTGAAGGCATCATGTAACTAACTCAACTAAAACCTGGAAGCTAATACAGCAGGATACCGGTGAAAATATTATTTGCTACTTCTTTTTTTTTTTGTTCCTGAGATCTTTTGGAGTCCTATGACCTCGTCTCTCCTTAGCCCAAATAAGAAATTACAGATTAAGTATTCTTTCTCTGAAACGCTTGGGACCAGAAATGTTTCAAATTTGGAACTTAAAAAAAAAAAAGATATTTATGTAACCTGGTTTTGGGATGGGATAACCAAGTGTGAACATGAAATTCATGTTTTGTAGCTACCTTATACATGCAGCAAAGGTAATTTTACATAATACTTCTAGCGTGCCTATGTTTTAATGGCAAACCATTTCTTGAGGATAGGTGTGGAATTTGTGGCTTGTAGCATCATCTTGGTGCTCAAAAAGTTTTAAGTTTTAGGGTATTTCTGATCCGGGATTTGGGGATTAAGAGTGTTTATCCTAAACCATACCCCAGTGGGCAGTTTACCTCCTGCAAGCAGAAGGCTCCTCAACCCTGCTCCCATATTTTCATTACAGATCAATTGTTCTTTCTTATATGCAGTCAAAGGAAAGTATTCTTCCTCCAAAAGAAGACAAGTTTTATATTTGTGTTTAAAGCTTTACATATCAACCTGAAGCGTCTTCATTTTGATGAGCGGTGATGTTTCTGAGAACTCTGTGTACCTTACCTGTCTCATCATACCAAATGATTGTTCCAGAACACAGGGAGAGCCTGCTGTACACAAAATCCAGCTGCCACCCCAGAAGGCAGACCCTTCTTAAGGCTCACCAAACAGTAATTCTTTTCATTGCCAATGATTTAAGATCCAGATTTCACCCCAGCCATAGGAAGATATTGCTAGCAGTTTTATAGTAGTCAGATGGAAATAAGAGCCCATTCATGTTGAGTTACCTTTGATGGCAATCAGTTACCTTGATTTACATAGTTCACCTCACCTCTAACTCATTGTTATCCTTTACATGTATGACCCCACTTCCCAGATCCATGCTCCGTGTAGCTGCTTGGGCTTCCTGCTACACAGGAACCATCAGACTATAACCAGAGTCCCAGAGCCACAGCTAGAGGGAAGGAAAATAGCATGGAATTCAGGGGGTGGTTCCGCTCTTCTTCTAAGGAGATTGTGTGGGGACTGCTGTATTTTGACCAGACACTAGATGCCATTTGCCTGGTATCACAAATGACCAGTCATTTGGACTCTTCAAGCAAGATTAGCTCAGGATCCAGGACCACCGGGAGTTACATGGCCCCCCACTGGCCTTGAGAGGGTTTAATATCCAAGCTGTGGCTGCTTTCTCTAGGACCAAGCCCCATGACTTCTAAAATTGCAGAAACTATGTTTACTTTGCATTCATTAAGTCAACAATAGGCATTAGTACCCACACACCAGAAACCCAGCTAACTTAGCAGTGAGCCACAGCAACACCAAATGACGCTCTTCTAGACTGAACAGAGACTGAACGACCATTTTGAGAGTTAGCAGAAGGCAGGGCAAGCACCCCACAGTAGTGCTGCCTTGGTTTCCACCTGGTACCTCCTCACTTCTCTGAGGCTTTTCCTACCAGGATCCTGTTTGCTTAATTCTCTATTATCAGACCTCATAATTTTACCACCTGCTAGAATGTTCTACCCAGGATGCTGAGGCTCACCTCTTATCACTGTCTTCCACTTGAATCTTCCTCGCCTCAAATCAAGCCTGATCTGAAGAGAGGAAGTGACAAGACAGGGGGTCGATAAAGTTCACAGAAGCTCAAAATCATACAGAAAGAAGAAATCTCTCCACAGGGAGTAACCATTAAAAGAGCCAGATTTCTGAAGAGTGATGATTTGTGTTGTTTTTTCTAATCCTCACTACTTTAATTTGTTATTAAACTCATCTCAATGAATAGTCGCATAAGTTGGGAAGAAAGTTTGTCACATGTTAATTAAACCTCTTTTTGTTTTTCTACTCGCTGAATTGTCAGGTGGAGAACTTCGTTTTGCGTGTGTGTGTGTGTGTGTGTGTGTGTGTGTGTGTACTTATGTACCTGAACAGCAGCGGTATAATCAGATAAACGTTCAGGAAGTCATTGGAAGAACATGGCTGACATTTTATCTGCTCAAGGTGTCAGGACTAAGCCTTGCCCCAATCTTACCACACAATAGAGTATAAAATGACCAGACTCCACTGGCACTGATCAAAGCTTCCAGAAGAGGTCTGCATGCTCCCTGCTGGAGAAGCCTGGTCTTCTCCACTCTTCGTCCTCCTGGGCATCTCATCAAGGGACAGCTTCTCCTGTCCTCTCCTCTGCTGCCTGCCCAGAGGCTCCTCTTTAAGCCCCAGGACAGACATGTGGACTTAAGGAGGACCAGCCTCAGAGTTTCATGAAACCAACCCTACCAGGTGTTTTGAATAATCCACATTCCCTGGACTAGACTCAGGAGCTGACATCTCTTAGGTGATGGGAAGAGGCATTTAGGATTTCCAGGACTCCTGGATTCAGCGCCTGGTAATTTCATGAAAGCTGACTCATGACTCAAAATCCAATGGAACAGGAATAAATTTAGGCTGAATGAACTCAAAAGGAGAATCAAATTGTGATTATTTATTTTTGAACAAAGACTGGGGAGTTTTCAATGTTCAGTGGCATATGAGAAAGCATTTTCTCGCTCTGTTTGTTTTTTCTTTTGTTTTAATTGTCATAAAATATATGCAATATTTAAAAATCGCCATTTTAATCATTTTTTAAATGTACAATTCAGTGGTTTTAGTGACATTCACAATGCTGGGCAAACATCATCCTGTTTCCAAAATGTTTACATTTCTCCAAACAGAAACTCTGCACCCAGCTGGTGGTAAGTCTCCATACCCCCAGCTTTGCCACAGGCCCCTGGTCACCTCTATTCTACTAATTGTCTCCATGAATTTGGTGGCTTACATATTCTTATAAGAAGAGTCCTACAAAATTTGATTATTCATGTCTGACTTATTTCACTCAGCACGATGTTTTCAAGGTTAATGCATATTATACTATGTATCAGAAATTCTTCCCCTTTTGAGAGAATCTTTGCCACCTGCACCTCAGAGCATTAGTTTCCAGGGTATATAAAGAACTCAAAAAACATTAAAAAAAAAAGCAAATGACCCAATCAATAAATGTGCAAAGGAACTGAACAGGCACTTCATAGAAGAAGAAATACGAATGATCAATAGACATGAAAAAATGTTCAATATCTCTAGCAATTAGAGAAATGCAAATTAAAACTACATGGAGATGTCATCTCACTCCAGTCAGAATGGCAAGTATCAAGAATATAAGTAACAATAAATGTTGGCAAGGAGGCTGGTGCATTGGCACATACTGTAATCACAGCAGCTTGGGAGGCTGAGACAAGAGGATTGTGAACTCAAAGCCAGCCTCAGCCAAAAAAAAAGTGAGGCACTAAGCAACTAAGTGAGACCCCGTCTCTAAATTTTTAGATAGGTAGGTAGATAGATAGATAGATAGATAGATAGATATGGGAGGAAAGGCACACTCATACATTGCTGGTGAGACTGCAACCACTCTAGAAAGCAGTATGGAGATTCCTCAGAAAAAAATGGAACCACCATTTGACCCAGTTATCCCACTCCTTGGTTTATACTCAAAGGACTTAAATCCTATACTGTAGTGACATGGCCACATCAATGTTCATAGCAGCTCAATTCACAATGGCTAAACTATGGAAACAAACTAGGTGCTCTTCAACAGATGAATGGATAAAGAAAATGTGGTACATATATACAATGGAATATTACTCAGTGATAAAGAAGAATAAAATTATGGCATTTGCCAGTAAACGGATGGAACTAGAGACTATCATGCTAAGTGAAATAAGCCAATCCCCCCAAACCAAAGGCCAAATGTTCTCTCTGATAGGTGATGCTGACTCACAATAGGTGGGGGTGGGGGGCAGGGAATGGAGGGTCACTGATTGGACAGGAGGGAATGGGGGGATATGAGGGCAGATAGGAATAGGAAAGACAGTAGAATAAATTGGACATAACTTTCCTATGTTCACATATAAATATGTGGCCACTGTATCCTCCACATCATGTACAACCACAAGAATGGGAAGTTATACCCCATATGTAAGATAGTCAAAACACATTCTACTGTCATTGTTATGGTTTGGATGTGAGGTGGTCCCCAAAAGCTCATATGTGAGTCAATGTAAGAAGTTTTGGAGGAGAAATGATTGGGCTATAGCCTTAACCTAATCAGTGACTTAATCCCTGATGGGATTTACTGGGTGGTAACTGGAGGCAGGTGGGGTGTGGCTGGAGGCGGTGGTTCACTGGGGGTGTGGCTATGGGGTATATATTTGTATCTGGCCAGTGTATTCTCTCTGTTCCTCATCACCATGTGAGCTGCTTCCCTCTGCCACACTCTTCCACCATGTTTTCTGCCTCACCTCGAGCCCCAAGGATGGTACTGGCCTTCTGTGGACTAAGACCTTTGAAATCATGAGCCCTCAAATTTTTCTTCCCTAAAATTGTTCTGGTCAAATCATTTAGTCACAGCAGTGAAAAGGGTAACTAAAGTAGTCATGTATAGTAAAGAAGAACAAATTAAAAAAAAAAAAGAAATTCTTCCCATTTTAAGGCTGAATAATATTCCACCATGGTGTATGTACATGTTATATATTACACATATACAAATATATGTATGAATAATTGTTATTATTCATTCATCTGCTCAGGGATATTTGGGCTGCGAACAATGCTGCAAAGAGTATTTGTGCACAAGCATCTTTTAGAGACCCTGTTTTCGATTCTTTGAGGTATGTGCCTAAGAATGGGATTCCTGGGTCATCCCCTTGATGTATATTTAACTTCATAACTACACTTTTACATCTTGTTCTTTCTGACATCTCACAATTCAGAAACAAATACTCTAACTGCTTCTTTTAGTGACAATATAGCTATTTGCATTCATTTAATAAACATTTTACATATTTCCCATCAGAATATAATTGGACAGCTTGAGTGTATGATTAAGGCTATACTTATTGTACGGTCTCATAACTCGGAATAACTCTCACTTAGTCAACTCCGAGGAGCCCTTCAGTAAGGACTCAAGGCTGGATTCCATGGGTGGAAGCTTCCAGGAAGCTGCCCTCGGGCCCGTCAAGACTCGCAGGGTCCGAGCCTGCACGTTGTAAGCAGGTCATTTGTAGCCAGCCAGGAACCTGAGGAGACTTGGGGACATTGCAGGAGGGGGAATCCACACAAATTTGCTGGCGCTGCAGGTAAAATCTGATGGGGATGAATTTCTTGGATTTGGCATCTTAACACACTAGCGTGGAAGAACAAATACAAACAATCTTTGTTTTAATCTCTGGAAAATAGAGATTATAGAAAATCCCATCTACATTCCTTACAACATCTTCAACGGAGCTTTTTTTCCTCTGGCCTTAATGATTAATGCCATATGACTCTAGATGATTCTAGAATATGAAATGCTGCATCTATGTGGGCCACCAAAGCATAATGAGACCAGCCATTCTGAACCCAGAACCATCCTTAGAGATAATTCATAAACACAAGGAGGAACTATGCAGAAAAAAAAATCCAGAATATGGAAACAGAGGAATTGATGACTCCTGTTCTTGGCCTAGAACATCCACTCACAGGACTGCCCAAGGATTCCCTGACTCTCTTGCTCATACGTGAGACAATGTAAGAAGTTTTGGAGGAGAAATGATTGGGCTATAGCCTTAACCTAATCATTCACTGTGGGAGGCCTACTGCCGGGTTTCTGTTCTCAGGACTAAAAGGCTCAGGGGTCACTCGAGTTAAACTGGGCTAACTGGGATGCACGAAATAACCACACAAGAGACACAATACCTTTTTCTTTGGGGTTGCTGTGACGGCTCCTCTGACCTTAAGGGTCCGAAGAAAGAGAGAGCGAGAGCACAAGCTGACCCCTTTTATAGAGGGAAGCTATTCAAATGAGGCAAGGGGTCAGGTTTCAGGGGGCTGAGTATCTTCATGATGTCCACTGTCAGCAGGTTGACTGACACCTGGGTAGGCCACACCCAAGGGCACAGTAAGAGAAGGGGACACACACAAGGCACTTCCATGGAAGATTCTATCCTAAACAGGGCAAGGGGTTATATTACAAAGGAACAGGTGAGCATAGCTTCACCCATGGGGCTGTAGCAAGACACACCCATGCACAAGACACCGGACCCTCGCACCCAAGAAGGGTGCCACATTTCTGCGACTGAGTGCCTCAACACCCAGCTAGGGAGTGTAACTCAGTCACGTGTGAGGTTGGCCTCCCACAATTCACTAGTTAGGGAATTTTGCAAAACTAGACAGATTCTTCAATCTGTACAAAAGAAGTAACAATGCAAATTGTCCTAAAACAATGAAAATGAATTTTGCCCTGTGGATAAACAAATGGATTCTGTCTGGAAGAGGAGCTTGCCTCTCAGAGGTGAGAATTGTATTGTTTCGACTGTAGCACTAACTGGTCTTATGCATTAGCCAGGTTCTACGTGATACACAGTCTCTCTTTCATTTAAGTTTAAGTACTTCTGCCTCTCCTGTGTCTTTTAGAGCCAGTTCCCCATTCTTTGGTTTCATCATTCATGTCTTACATGAATCCTTGACATGTGCTCACTTGAAAAAAAAGAAAAGAAAAAGAAAAATTTACAAAGGAATAGCAAGATAGATGGGCTGCATCCCTTCCTGATAACCAAGGAAGCCCAGACTGTCCTGGAGTAACATCTTTAAAGTGCTCACAGAAAGTAACTGTCAACTTAGAAGTTACACTCAGTTCACCTGTCATCCCTGACCTTGGTAAAATACAGACCTTCTCAGACACATGGAGATAAAGAGAGGTGCGACCCATTAGGAAGAATTAGTAAAGAAGATGTTTCAATGGAAAGAATAGGAAACTAAATAGAAAAGGATGGGATCCCCTTTTAAAAAAAGAAATGGTGGCATTAAAGTCATACAGAGGGGCTGGGGTGGTGGCTCAGAGGTAGAACGCTCGTCTAGTATGTGTGAAGCACTAGGTTCAATTCTAAGCCTCACAAATAAATAAATAAAATAAAGGTCCATCAACAACTAAATTTTTTTTTAAAAAAAGAATGCTGCAGTGAGTAGTCTTTAAAAAATGCATATGGACAGCAATAACATGAAAGGTGGGGAATTAAAAGAGAAGTTAATGCATAGGAACATTTTTTTGTCTTTTGGAGAATGAAAAAATAATGAATTAAATGTGCATTTGTTTGCAAAATTTGTAGTTACCTGTGTATTTTTTTAAATTTATGGTTAATAAAAATTTTAGAGATATAATTTATAATTTCCGAACCAGCACAGGGAAAAACAAACAAATAAAAAACTATCCATCTAATGCAAGAGAACTAGCAAAGAGAAAAAGGCCAACCCAGTAATAGTAAAGCCGACCAACAGTGGGATGAATTATGTCTTGGAAATGATACAGACGTCGGTAATCCTAAAAATATAAATAAATTAAACTCATCTATTACAAATGGGGATTATCGGATGGATTTTAATTCACTTACATGGTGGTTTCAAGATATACTAAAGGAAAACCTGGCAGGGAGATTTAAAGTAAAATGGGAAAAAAATATACTCCAGGCAAATATGAAAAGCAATAAAAAGCCAATATAGCAAATTATTACCACACAAAATAGAATTTAAGGCAAAATAATAGAAATAAAGAGCTACACTGCATAATAACAAAGGGAAATTATCCAGCAATAAAGTATGAAAATCATAAAATTACATGCAACTATGCACATAGCTTCCAAATACGCAAAGGCAAAAATTGACAACATTAAAATGCAAAATTGATACACTTCTATCAAACAGAAAGAGCTAGTCAGGAAAATATTGTTAAGGATAAAAATTTGGATAGTAAAATTAACACGTTTAAGAGAAAACATGAAATATTTGCAAAAAATGCTCCAACAACTACATCACAAAAAACCATAATGACAAAACTGATACCATTGAGACTACATTCTCTGATAATAATGCAATTTAAATAAAATCAAACAATAAAAAGATGATTTAATATATATATATGACAGAATCTTGGTCTCTTTCCTCAGGAATTACGAAATAATTCATAAGTTAAGAACACAATGAACAAAATGTCATTAAAACTACAATAATACTAAAACTAATTAAATAGAGGTAAAATGTGACTTAGAAAATACATGGACTGAATATATTTTTAAATGAAATATTGAAAATAAATGAACTAAGGATTTTGTTCATAAATATAGGAGAAAATTGGCAAATTCAAGGATTAAAAAGAAAGGAATTTTTATTTATATAATATACACACACATATATAAGGATTAATTGAAAACATATGTAAGACAAGCATTTTTAATAAACTAATTTTATAGTACCCAAAGTCTGGTAACATAATTGCTTCAGTTTGAACATGTTTCCCAAGTCAATGTGTTGAAAACTTGATTCCCAGCAGATATAGCCCCTCAGTTTTGGACTTGCCGGCCTCCAGAACTATGAATAAATAAATTTCTATGCTTTATAAATTATCAAGTCTCAATAATTTTGTTATAGCAGCCCAGCCCACATTAACTAAGACACTGATCAAGGGGGAAAGAGAATAGACAAAAACAATTTTAGGAAAAAAGAAAGAGATATAACTATAACTATATTTGAGATTTTTAAAGCCCGAAAGAATACTGTCAATAATGCCAATAAATTTGAAAACTTAGTCAAAATGGATATCTAGGAAAATGTGAATCATGAAAATTACTCTATAATGGCAGTGAGTCATAAATTATATAAAATTACTTTTAAATTCTTCTCCCAAACACAGATACCAAGCCCATATCAATTAACAAGTACTCAATGAACAATTAATTTTATAGAATATGTAAGGCACTTTCAAACAATAAAAAGGGAATTTTTTTCTAGATATCAAAACAAGACAAGAACAATACAAAAAAGATAAATTATAACTGAATATAACAAAAGAAGATGAATCACAAGTAAAATATAAGCATCCATAATCCATTAATGTAGTAAAAAATTAATCAATAAAATATTTAAAAAGAAAACCCAGCATGACCCAGTAGAATTATCTCAGAAACTCAAGGACAGTTTGCTTTTATAGAAGAACATTCACCCATTATTACATTAACAACGGGAAACTATATGACCACCCAATAAATGAAAAATAGAGTTTAATCAAGTTCAACAGCTCATTATAATAAATACTCACTATACTAAAAGTAGAAGGTAGCTCTTTTTAAGTCTCAATAAGGATTTCTACCAAAAACCTGCAGAGAATGATGGCAACTTGCAAACATACTGTTATCCTTTTTTTTAAAAATTATACATGGTACTGGAAGCTTATTATTGAAAAAAATAATGATTTTAACAAAATTAAATTTATGAAAACTAGAAAGGAAAAAACCCCACCATTTTCATTACTTCTAGATAACAAAATTATCTACACAGAAAAATTCAAGAAAATTTGCAAGAACTTTATTAACATTCATCAAAATTGCTGAATTCAGGGCTGGGGATGTGGCTCAAGCGGTAGCGCGCTCGCCTGGCATGCGTGCGGCCCGGGTTCGATCCTCAGCACCACATACCAACAAAGATGTTGTGTCCGCCGAGAACTAAAAAATAAATATTAAAAAAAAATTGCTGAATTCAAGTTCATCATCTAAAAGTAAAAGTTTTTCTCTGCAATAGAATAAAATATTATCTTAATGCAATAATTAAAAACAGCAACTAAAGTCTACTCCGTAAATAGCTTCCATTTCTGTCTGGAAGCCGATGGCTTTTATTCTTCATTGTCTACATTCATCAGTTTTCCCAGGAAGAGTTTGGAGAGCTTTCTTCTCAATCCTCCTTGGAACTGTGAGCCTTTTCCATCTCAAGACTGTCTTCCTTAGCTTATAGATATTTTCTTTTAAAATTTGTTTAGTCAGATGAATATCTAATATTTACACATTAGATGTCCTGGATCTATCCCTATCTCTTTTCCCTCATGGTTTCTGTCTCTTTGTAGCTTCTTTTGAAGTTGGAATGATTAAGGCAGTGTGATACTAAAAGCAGTGATAAAATTATAGATAATTATAATAACGAAGAAGAACAAGTAATAAACCCAAGTCCACTGGGAAGTTCAGCCCGTAACACGGGTTGAGCCATGAGCAGGCAAGATTACACATTTTAGACTCCTATGTCAACTTTAGCAAACCTTGAAGAGAATTTAATCTTGAGGAACACAGATGCACACTGACTCTGGCATCCTTAGTAGGTCTTTTTATCAATCAACAGGGGTCACTTACAACCAGACAGGTTGTTTTCAACCACCATGAAGAGACCCTGAGATTTGCTCTAAGTTAGTGCTTACAGAGCAGGCACCACGAAGGAAGTACATTCTCCGCATCATTTTAGGAAAATCAAATATGTTGAAGCCAGAAATGCACAAAGTGCTGCAGATCGTCACCGGTGTGGTTCACATTATTAAAATAAGACCTTTAAAGCTCCACATAATATTTATGCAAGATTTATCCATTGTAAGTTTATACAAAATCTACAATGTTTTGTAATAAATTAGGGAAAAGATGATGAAAATACATTGTTCTACAAAGAGGCTCATGATTTAACCGGTAATTTACTTAAAATAATTGTGAAAGTGGCCAATGAGCTACAGACACATTTGTTTTTACAAGATGAGAACTGATCAACATGAACTTTTCTATGACAAAAATCAGCTCTGTGGGGTGCGGTGACACATGCCTGTAATTCTAGCAGCTCAGGAGGCTGAGGCAGGAAGATCGTAAGTTCAAAGCCAGCCCCAGCAATGGCGAGGCACTAAGCAATTCAGTGAGACACTCCCTGACTCTAAATGAAATACAAAAAAAAAAAAAAAAAAGGCTGGGGATGTGGCTCAGTGGTTGAGTGCCCTGCGTTCAATCCCTGGTACACCCTCACCCTCAAACTCAGCTCTAAGTAGGTGGTTGCTAAAAAAAATTATTTCCAAAAGAAAAAAAAATGCATGTACATGCTCTATCCCTTAAGAAGTAACAACTTTTTAACGACGGTTGAGAAAAAAAGAAACTGTACTTAAAATCTCAAATTATGGATTAAACATTTTGAAAACAGATATTTGGGGACGTTTCTGTCCTTACGTAATTTATTACCATGAGAACACAATATATATCTTGTATAAGTGTATCTTCTGTGAAATTTATTATGTTTGCATACTCAAAACTATAGAAATGTAATTTTTCTACCCTACCCTATTTCTTTGAGAAATGAAAAATAATACAAATACCTGTAAGTTGGAAATAGGCATTTTAAAAATAGTCCATCTGACTTTCAAAAACAGGAACAGCATGAATTCCAAAAAGTGCAGATGGGTACAGTTGAAATAAATTCCCTTGACAACATTTTGGATGGGATTGTGTAACAGGTGTTTGGTGAGCCCTTAGAAGACAAAATCATCATCACTCAAGGAAAAGGGAGGCTCAGACTAAGTCAGGCTGAGCAAGCTTCCTTTCCTAGATTGAAGGGTGGGGAGGCCTCAGTCATACTGCATCTAGACTTCAGTAGGATATTTGGGGAAAGGTTGTGGGATGACATCCTTCAGGGAAAGACAGAAAAATGTGGACTGAACACTGGGTATTAAGTGCACTTGCAGCTCACAGAAATGCATGGCCCTAGGGTGTTAATCAAGGAAGGATTATGAGCTGGTAGATTGAGACTCACAGAAATACCCATAACGAGGCATAATTAAAACTCCAACTAACATGCAAATATAAGCAATCGTGCATAGCAAAGATTGCTCATGGTCTTCCAACTATTTGCACCTTCTTTCAGATAGTAGAAATTTTGGTGGAACAGATGAATGTATGGTTTAAAAAAAAAAAAAAGACTACCTTTCAGCCTCCTTTGCAAGTTGGTGAAGTGTGGATGAAGTTCATTTCACAGGGTAATAAGGGCAGAGGTGATGTGTTCTGGAGATCATGTGTTTAGGGGGCAACCCTTCACCTCTTGATCCTATTGCCTAGAATGGGAACATGTGGGTAAGCATCTCAGCCCTAGGAATGGTAGAGAAATTAGAAATCACCTGCAGTTCGGATCCCACACCCAGTGATACCTGTGAACGCCATCTTGTTGAAGCCACATTATGTTCAGTCTCCATATGAGCACCTGAGCCTGTATGCTAAGTAACTGTTGATCTGATGTTTACATCTGACTGGCAGAGGACATGAAGCTGGGAGCATGACCAACCTGGTCAATGACATCAGGAGGTCAGCATCTTAAAAGACTGGGAGATCTGAAACCCATGTGATACATTTTAAGGGACCTGCGCTATGCTAAAATAATCAATTGCATAATGAAATAGAGGGAGCTCCACCATAAAAGGAGCTCATGTACTTAAAAAAAAAAAAAAAAGATTTTCACTGACTTCAAAGCTCAGTTTGAGCTCCATCTTAAGCTGCAATAAGGAGATGTGATTTCACCTTCAATGATGTTCAGAGCCCCACTTCCACCGTTGACCAGACCACACAAGAAAACAGCCAGAGGGTAGGTAACCAGGGTGAAAAGTGAAATGCAAACAGCACAACACGTGTGGAATGGCTGAGCTGCACAGGGCACACGCAGGAAGCCTCTCTTCTCTCCCACTCGCCTTCCTGCGTGTCAGGCTGGATCACTGCCTTCCCACCGCTCGGCCCCATGCAAACTCACGGCCAATGACGCCTTTCCCTCATGACAGTAGTGTCATTTTGATCACCCAAAACCATTTTTCACTATCAAATATTTCCATCTTGATGAAGAACAGCTGTGAAGAGACGCTTCAGCATATACCTTTGGTTTCTGAACCCAATTATCTGGTAACAAAACTTAATAAATAAAAATGGAATTTCCGGTGGAAGCCAGAAGCTGATATCCCATTCAGCTCAGAGGCTCTCGGCTCCTCCCGTCCAGCCCAGGCCCACGGTTCAAGGGCGTGAGCTGTTCTGGCACTTTCTCCCCTGCCTCTTTCCATTCTCTCTCCCATGCCCTCTGCTGCTTCAGGGAGAGCAGGTCAGAACAGGGAGGGGACAAATGGACATCAAAGTCCCTTCATTTATCTGGAGCTGGGGGTGCTCTCTCTTGACTCATGCTCGCTGGCTGTCCTGTGCTCCTTGGTGGCAGAAGTCCCAGCCCTGGCCCATGCACAGAGCCAATTCAGGGTTTCTCAGTGGTCCTCCTAGCAGTCTCTAAGCTGACCGTTCCCATGTCATGGACTCTGTCTGAATGAGCCCCCCATGTCCCCCATTTTCTATGATGTGGCCCACAGGCTGGGAATGCCCACGTGGGCAGGGCTCACCAGGTGGCTGTCCCCGCTCCCTTCATGGCCCCGAACATGGCCTTATGATTCAGACACTAGGAGCACAGGCTGCTCTCATTGCTTCCTCTCCACAACTGTCACCACTGGCAGAATCCTCCAATCAGGACGAATGCCATCTCATGTTCACACACCATCTCAGGCAGCAGAGCACACTCAAGCTCCCTCAAGACCACCCTCACTGCTTGGTGGGCCAGGGTGGCCTGCGAGTTTCTACACCCATGTGCCAGGCTCTCCTTCTTGCAGATTCCCTGCCTCTGTGAGCAGCTCTCTCGGGGCCCTTCACCCATGGTCAGGGCAAAGCAAAAGGAAAGTCAAACATCTCATCCTAACTTGCAGCTCCCTATGCTAATCCAATCAATTGTCTCTTTGAACTCTTCTCTGCCTATTCAGAAACCTGCCTACAGGAGGTGAGGACTGATTGATGCATTTTTTGCCACCTCTCACAAAATCCTGCCAGTATGTGCCTTGCAGCCTCTCCGTGGGAGTGCGGGGGAAAGAGACTGCTAATTGTCCTTTACAATATGTTCTGCCTTTCTTTCCTAGCAATGGATTTTTAACACATCACTAAAAGCACATTGTTGTCCAACCAGTAACTGTGTTTCCTTCCCTTCTCGACAGCTGGGGTTCTGGATTCAAATTTAGATCTAATAATTAACTGCATGGGATTAGAGGACAGAGTCAGTACAGACCCTTTTCTGGCTATCACTGTTGGCTAGCAAGGTCATGGTTTTGTCTCTAGATCATGTTTTCTTGGGGTGCCCTAAATTCATCTTTGTCTGGATGTCATTCCTCAATCTCAGCATAATTTCATACCTGGAGAGGCAGGAAATTCCCAAGCCCCTCAAGCCCTGCCTCCTTTCTGATTAACGACAGTATTTCCTTTTGCTTCTCTTGTCTCCTCTTATGTTTTAGTTCGAGCAACAAGAGGTCAGAAGGCGCTACCAGCAACTGTTGGGAATCTCCTTCGCTACAGGTGACCATCTCACTGGGCACAGTTTTTACTTTTGTGTTAATCAGGTAATGACTTTCCCAGCAGCTAAAATGATCATAATTTGAGCAACAGAGTTATTTTAGTCCATTTTGTACTACTACAACGAAAAAGCAGAAAAGATATTTATTTGGCTCATAGTTCTGGTAGCTGAGAGGTCTGAGAACATGACACTGGTGTCCCACAAGAGCCCTATATGCTGTGTCATAATATAACAAGGATGAGTGAGCATGCTCAGACAAAGAGGAAATCAGACCAAGCTCACTTTTATATCAATCGCCGTTTCCTGGTAACTGACGACTCCGGCAATAACAGCATTAATACATTCATGGAAGCAAAGCCTATTTAAGGCCCCACTTGTTAACACTATTACAAAGACAATTAAATTTCACCATGAGTGTTGGAAGGGACATTCAAACCACAATAATAATAAATCACAATGTTTGGAAGGGACATTCAAACCACAATAATAATAAATCACAATGTTATTGAATTATCACCCAATGAACAAAATCAATATCCATGAGCCCATACGGGTGCACATAAATAACCAAGTAAATGGACAAACAAAAGAGAAGGACCAATCTTCCTTACAGAAGAAGGCTAATAAACAGAAGGAATCAGGGAACCACCATTAGGACACACAATAATCATTGCTACAAGCAAGCCTCATTGATGATTGCTAGAACTACAGGGTGGACTTTAAGAAGAAACAGGTGAGTCTAGATGCTCCTCGACTTTTGATAGGGTTACACCCAGATAAGCCCATCATAAGTCCTCGACATCCCATGTTGAGAATGCAGTTGATGCACCTCATCCCCTGCACCTTAGAGCTTAGCAACAACGTCCACACAGAGAATCGTCATCATGGGGGCATGATCATATGGCTGACGTGGAGCTGCAGCCCACAGCCACTACCCAGCAGCATCAAGAGAGAGGATTGGGCCTCACTGACCACAAGCCTGGAAAAGATCAGATTTTAAATTTGAAGTATGGTTTCTACTGAGTATGTACACCTTTGTGAAGTTGAAAATTCATGAATCAACACACTGTAAGTTAGGGACATCTCTACCTGCCTCATATCTGTATCCCTCCCCAAACTGACTAATTACCACGTGGTTTCAAGACATGACCACAAATTCTTTGATACCCCTCCCTATGGACTGGACTTGGTGAGTTGCTTCTAATGAACAGACTACAGGAACGGAATAATTGTGACTAGAAGACTAACCTTAACCAAGTGACCAAGGCTCACATCACCTGATATTATGTCTTCACTGAGAGGAGACAACCAGAAGGGCAAACCACCTCTGTGGCATCCTTCCCCAGAAATCTACAACCTCAGCATATGCGATGGCTTAGATCTTACATGTCCCCCAAGGCACATGGATGGAGTGCTCCGTCCCCAGCTGATGGTGCTGAGAGGAAGTGGGGGAGCCTTTACAAGGTGGGACCTAGTGGAAGGAAGTTAGGTCATCAGGTGTGCTCTTAAAGGAGCTGTTGGGACCTCAGCCCCTTCCTCCTGCTTTCTCTGCTTCCTGCACGTACTCCTGCCATGATGTACTTCCTTGTCACAAGCCCAAAGGCAACAGGACCAAGCACTATGGACAAAAATCTCTGAAACCATAAGCCAAAATAAATCTTTCCTCCTATAAGTTGATTTTCTCAGGTATTTTGTCACAGTGACAAAAAGGTGACTAACAGCATATTTACAAAAAAAAAAAAAAAAAAAGTCAGGTAAACCCAGATTGAGGGACATTCTACAAGATACCTGATGACTATTCTTCTTTCATGTTGAAAGCCATGAAAGGCAAGGAGAAATAGAGAAACTCTCACAGAATGTAGGGAACTAAGGTGACATGATGACCTGGTAAATCACAGTGTCCTACATCGTATCCTGCAACAGAAAAAGGACATGAATGGAAAAACGGCACAGCCCAGTCATGTCACTAGTTTGGTTAGGAGTATTGTACCAATGTCAATCTCTTAGTTTTGATAAACACACTATATAAGATGATGATATCAGGGGAAGCTACATGGGAAGGCTCTGTACTTAGTAACTCTTTAGTAAATCTAAAATTATTTCACATGAAAAAATTTAAAAAACAGGTAGAGTTTGAAATGATTTAGTGAGAGGTGGAGGTGGCAATATCGCTTATCTGTAACAAAGTTACATCTTTATAACATTTTATTATATCTATGTACAATTTATAGCCTCTATATTCAGCAGGTATCTCATTAACATGTGTTTAAAATCCAAACAAAGTAAATAACATTTAGCAGTAGCTTCCTAATCTATCTAGAAAAGTGTCTTTGTTTTTCTTAAACGTTGGTATGTTACACCACCCAGATAGAAAATAGAACACAGAGTGTAGAATACACACATACTAACCACAAAAACAACCATATTGTAACACCAAAATATATTTATAAAATTGGTCAAGGAAATTGAATTTAACATATGCTGTTATCATACAAGTATTTTTTAATGAAATAACACTTTGTATTTATATAGCACCTTTCTTCTGAGGAGCAAAAATATGGCTCAGATATTATTACTCATTCTCACACCATCCTTGACAGGTGGGGAAGTAGCAACATTTATACCAAGTTTTAATCTCTGGGAAGCCAACACATACATAGAGAGAGCAAGCAAACCACACAGAGAGAGCCAGAGAGTTGGAATTTTCCAGCCCTAATGCCTACTGTGTTCTACCTACTCTTTTCTCTGAAATCTTAAAAGCTAGTTTAAATGCAAGGGAAAAAGAAAATAGAGAAACAACAGGCAGACAAAACAGGTTTATCCCAACCCACTCAGGAAGCTGAAGGCGGAAACCACACAGAAAATAATCCAGGGTAAAAAATAACGCTCAGCCTTGACCATCTACCTAAACCCATCTTATACTGCAGCCCACATACAAACTAAAGTCTCCCTTCTAAATATGTCCCACACTGTTGAGGCTTTTTGTACTTCCTCAGTTGAAGGGAAGACCCATTTCCCCACCAATAATCACATAATGTGCAGGTGATCAAGAGCAAATCCATTAGCAACATAGGATAAATAAATCTGAGTAGCACAGAAACGCTTGCATAAAACATAACTTCACGAAGGTTGAAAATGTTGGATGATGCATTTCTGAGAACCTCTTTAAAAATTATTCAAAGGAATAAAAAAAGGCTTGTTAAAGGTAAATGCAAATAATAGAGTTGGAGCATAAAAGTATTCCTTAAATTAAAATATATATACCAAAGGATGAATTCCTTAAAAGCATGAGCGACTTTTAAAAGACTTTAACATATTTAATCTCCAGTGAACTCTAAGATATCAAAGGTGTAGCATTCATTTTTCTTTCGAATAATATGCCGTGTTTTAAGATCCTCTTACCACATATCCATCCAATAGCAGCCAACCTACGGAACAAGTCACACACAAAATGAAGAATGAAATGTTTATGGGGTCAACTTCTGGGTGAAGGGGACAAGGAAGGGAAGTTACGTTCTCTTCTGATAAGTTTCAATAACGTAAAAATTAAAATAGCAGACAACACGTATGAAGCACTAGGGTGGTACTGTGGTTCTATGTACTAGAACTGGCATTGTGCCAGTCATATTATGGGCAATATTTCATTTTATTATCACAAAGCTCCTTTGAGACATCCCCATGCTACAGACCTAGGGAGGTAAAGACGCTTGTCAGAGGTGAGACAGGTACAAGCAGCTAGCTATGTGGCTCTAAAGCCTTCACCCTCTGCGACTGGCTCTTCCCTGGCCTTTGCTTCTCAATTAGTGCAAACAAGTGTGTGCTACATTTCACTTTCTTCCCCCAAATCCAAAAGCCATTATTTTTAACATTGAAAACTCGAAATCAAAAATTTATTCAAATCTTATCTAGAGAAATACATCTCCAAAGTCTCATAGCAAGAAATTCAGATGAAAGAACATATTTCCACTACTTTGATGTTCATGGGCTTAAACTTTATAATTCCTAGTTTGGTCTTCGTTTTTCCCTGTTTGACTGATTTCTAACCTACCACGCAGCACCATGAAGCTGCACATACTATCAAAGAATAAAAAAAAAAAAAAACCAACTCTTTTTTAACAATCTAATTTATGTGGACCACAGTAAATTATAATGATACTTCTTTAATTAATTAATATAATTAGCTAGTTAATTAATTAATGCCCCTGGCAGGTGAAGTTTTTAAACTTGGCCCACAAAGGAAAGGAAAAAGTAATGAACCTCGAGCAGTCTCTGAACTTCAGGACAGTCAGAGGCCCACCGTCAGAGGATCGTGTCCTCTGTGAGGTCACAGAGAAAATTAGGCATTCCAGAACATTCTGTACAATCCACCCACTTGCTTCCAATGAGTTACTTAGGAGACAGATCCATTGTTGCACACAAGCAAATAGGACCTTTCACCCCTTGCTGGATTTCTTTGTTCTTGCATCTCCCACTGAGCAGATTTATTTTTAGTCTTGCTGGTTACTAAGACTTAGGACCTGCCCTTCCCAAGACCCAGAGCAAATAAATGAGGGAGACAAGAGGCCCGTCTGGCCACACAGAATTCCTCTCCTAACTAGCTAAACCAGGCTTCGCACAGGCTTTGCCTCCTCTTGGTTGGCCCATGTACCTGGGTGGCTCAGGTCCTGCTCCTGGCTCCAACCCCACTGTGTGGAAGTCAGGCTGCAATTTCTTTCCACCTGACTACTCTTAAGTGGTCTTCTCCTGCCTTCAATTTTGAAGATTGTAATTCCTTCCCGCCACAGCTGTCCAGGGCTTAGACTCATATTCAAGCCACCAGTAAAACTCTCGGGGGCATCCAGGACCACACGATTCTCAGGTTCTCCTTCTCCGACCACAAAGATCAAAGTCATCCTCTTTCCCTTTCTGTGACCCCCTTTTCAATCCTCACCTTTACTGCCATTTGTTCTGTGTGTCCAACCTTCCAACAAGTATTTCCCTTGCAAACACTAACCTGGCCCAGGCACGTATCAAGATGAGTAAGACACAGTTATTGCATGCACAGCCCAGGCTCTTGCAGGGGACCAAACATCAGGCCATCAGAGAATACGGTGGAAGGGCAGGGGCAGAGGGCACACAGGCTCTGCATGAAATGGCCATCTCACCCAAGGGACACCTATCTCTTTCTCCTTCTGCTTCATGTTCCATGTGTTTTTAGGGTTTGGTTTCATTGACATGTTTCCATGTATCCCTTTCCATCAATCTGCTCCACACAGACATGAAGTAGACCTTCCCAACTCCCCATCTGACTTCCAAGGCAGCAAGTCAGACGGATCAACTCATCCACTTGGCAGCAGCAGGAAATCAAAACCCTTATCGTCAAGCCCACTTCAGTCCATGGGTGAGTTTTCTTAACCCACATATGATTAGAGAAAGGTGGGTTTTCCATAGAGTATTCTTAAAATTAGCTTTGTGATCAACCAACCTTCACTTGGTCTTTCCACATCAACTTCTGATCTTCACGAAGATGGAAAATGTAAAAATCCCCAGTCCATTTTAATTCTCTTGGTCCCTAATGTGATGCTCTGTATGCATCCTCAATGACTGGCCTTGATTTTACCTATTCTGGTTTGGTTTCCATTGACTAACTTCAGAAAAATCATCTTTAGCAAATTGGCCTTGAAAGTAATTGAGACAGAAGATACAGGCCATCCCTCAGCAATTGTGTCAGCTGGACTGTGAGTGCTGAAATCAACAGCCCAGTGAGGGGTCAGACGCATCAGCTTTAAAAGCCTATTTATCATATATTCAAAACCTTTAATCATTTTATAAGCCTCACATAAAATGTCAGTTGTCATTCTTTTTCTCTTCATGATTCTTTAATGGACCAAAATACCATTAACTTGTTCTTTTTCTTGAAACAAAACAAAACAAAAAATTAACTTGAACTTGAAAAAAAAAAATAAAGCTGCTGAAAGAGAGGGACAGAAGAATCAAGGAACCTAGAGAACCCATTTTAAATCCTGCCCTAGCGTTTACTTATGGTGGATTTTCAGCATATGATTTAAATTCCTCAAGCTCCAGTTCCCTTATCTATAGATGGAGAAAATGATCATTCCTGCCCTGAATGTACAGGGAGGATGGGGCAGAGTCCTCTGCTCAGCAGGCTCAGCAGTGGCCCTCACCTCGCTCCATCATTCTCACTGAAACATTTCTCCCACCCTGGGCTGCCCTAGGCTCCGGGGTTTTTCTGCTGCTCTGGCCTCGTCCACCACCCCCACCCCATGCATGATGGAGTCTAACCTTCTCATCCTAGGCGCTTCCATTCCACACGGGAGCTCTCTCCAGCACATCTCATCCACACTGGCAACTTCAGTTCTCAGATGCCCTGGTCTTTCATTTGGGTTTCAGAACCTTCTATGCAAGTGTTTACAGGACACCTCTGTTTGGGGGCATCTCACACTCAACAGGTCTTAATGAAACACAAACCCTCTTCTAAATTGAGCAGTCCTCCCCAGGTTATCCATCCCAGCCGGTGGTACCATCACTCACCCTGGGGTGAACCGGAAATCATGGATCCCCCACTAGCTGCCCTACTCCGGCCATCTCAAGCTCTGTCTTGCTCCTAAAGAACTGCATGTGCTTTACCCTCATTTCCCATGCTACCATCCTGGTCCCAGTTCCACTCATCTCCTGGACCATCCCATCCTGCTCACTCCTGGCTGAGCAGAGTGTCCCTCCCCACATGCAGACGCTGTGGCCCCAGTCCCCTGCTCACACCCCTTCACAGCTCTGCAAAGATCAGAATGGACCTCCCTGGCCAGGCCCTGGCTACCTGCCAGCCCCACCTCCCCTCGTTTCCCTGCCCCTGGACCAGCTTACCTCCTTCTTCCCCTAGCCCTCCTTGGGACTCGGTTCAAGTTCACTTCCTCAGGCTGGTGTTCTATGACCCAATAAACCTGCAGACCCTTCTTTTCAACATTCCCATCTCACCACCGAGGGTTGTCTTTCATGCCACTTTGCTGACACATGGTAATGTGGTCTTTTCCATCAGTGGCTTTCCTGGGCTAGAATGTATGATGCAGTAGGGCAGGAAATACCTAAATATGACTTGCTTATCCTAGAATTTCCAATGGCAAGCCTCAGTAGAATTACTGCATCCATTACTGAATTATTAATGGAATTATTTATTAAATTATTCATAACTCCTTTAGTTAAGATTGAGGTGGGTGAGCAAAGTGGTTAAGAGCCCCAGTTCCCTAGTCAAACTGGTAGGGTCCATTTGTGGTTCTACCACTTGCTTCTAGTGTGACACTGGAGATGTGGCTACTGTCCCTTTCAACCCCTATCAAAATTGAGTCACTTGAACAGAAAACTTAAGAAAATGCAATTTAACTTCACAGCAAATAACTAAATAAAGCCCAGTCTATAGCCAAAACCAAGATGCCTGTTTTTTTAGAAACATGTTATTAGAAAACATTAACTTATCAGAGGATATTGTTTAAAAGAAGAAAAAGCAAAGTCATGGCCTATTGGGTTTTGCCAAGAAATGACGGCCTGGATGATACCTCAGAAGGACATCAAATGGCACCTATTTTCAGCAGAGGTATCTCAGTGCACACTCCCTTTACCTGAGTCCTTTCCCCTTAGAACCCACACTTCCTGTGCAGGCCATCAGCGATGCTTCTCCTCCAAGACAGCCCGGTTGTGCCTGTGTGCAGTGAGCAAGGTGGGCTGGGCCCCTCTCCTTGCAATCAGCACAGGCCCTCAAGCATGAGATTTAATTGCTTGTTCATTACTTTAGCTCGCAGGGGCTACAAGGAGGCATGGCATTTCTGTGCACGACATCCAACAGAACCCTGGGAGCTGTCAGATTAAAAAAAAATAACAACAGAAAGGCAAAAGGAGCCTGTCTCTAGCCGCACAGCTTCAGGTGCCCAGGACTCAACGAGAGCACCCCCATCAAAACGTACGGCAGACCCTCGCCGTCTGCCCTGCCCTTTCCAATTCTGCCTGAGCAGGGAGGGGAGTGCCACAAAGAGATGAGAATTTGAACTCGCAGCCCCCGAGTGCACCAACGTCCCTTTTCTGCCCGATTGTATACTTACAGTGCCCATCAAGTCAATAACTTCCCACGGCTTCACAGCAAAGCCAAGAGATTAAAAAAGAGACATTGTCCTTTTGAAGATGTGGAAAGTAATAAGTGAGCAGGCTGAATCCTCTTTGGGTTTAAAAGCTGTGCAGTTCCGCTTTCAGGTGTCAAAATTGCCTTAAATCTTCAGCTTTGTTATACCCTGCTGCTATACCGATATAATAGAACCGGGCCGACTCTCTCAAACAATTTGGAGATCATTTTTTCCTCTCCAAAACTTGTTGAAATATATATATTAGCGCAGCCTTTTTTCTTAACATTTTCTGTTTAAAAAATAGTACTTTTTCTGATGTGCCTTAAGAGATCAGGGTAGCCAAGGAATAGCTCTCTTTAAAAAAAAAAAAAATTGTTCCCCATCTCTCAGGTTTCAAGGTTACAGCTAGCTCTCCTCCCCCATTTTATTTCCACTGTTGGAGCAGATTTGACCTCGTCTGTCTAAAGGCAGAAAACTTCAACAAAGGCAGGAGGACTATTTAAAGCGATGAAAAAGATTCTGAATGAAGGATTACGCCTTTGATGAGGCCTGAAAGAGATGCAGTGCTTAGGAAGTGGATAAAAGTCAATAGCAACAATTCTTTGCTCTGGATGGAGCCTTGAAGGTGCACTTTCCCCTGATGATCTTAAAAATAAAAACAAACAACTGGAGACCCATGACTCTTCTGGTCCTGTGGTATCTATACCTCCCTGGGATGGAAATTCACTGAATTCCAAAGGTCCCTGGCCAAGTGCATCCTCCACGACAGACCAGGCGCCCAGCAACTACACCAGGAGAAATCATAGTAAACAGGCCCAGACGAGGAGGCAGAAAAGCCACCTTCTCTCTCCCAGCCCCAAAGAGAAGACAAACATGGACAGACACACCCAGCAGCCTTGAAAGTTTGCTCTAAGAAGAATGTATTGAGAAAGAAGGCCATAAAAGATGTTCCCAGTCCCTCCAACCTTCCCTACACGCCCCTTCTCCCTCCAGCCCAGGCCACACATCCTGGCCATCTCCAGACTCCACTCTCCAACTGGAGCCAGACAGACACACTGCCCCAAAGCCAGTGGAAGCCTGTCACATCCAACTTATTCTCACATGTCAGGGAGGCACAGAGACCCATTGCTTAAACACAGGGACCAAGTGTTCCCAACAGACACTGCCCTTGTGCCTCAGGTAGGTGCTTCGGGATGAATGTTTACTAAAAGATCAGCACGTAACAAATCTGGTTTCTGAATCTTGAGTTGAAAGGACGGAGGCCTGCACTGCGACCTGTCTAACAGTGCCCCTCCCCGGTGTTGAATCAGGCTACTCGCCCTCACTGTATTCCGTTGCTATCGTCGGGCTGTGCTGGGTTTTTATTTGGATGACCCAACCTGGCTGCAATGATTTTATGAGCAGACCCAATCACTCTGCCGGTGTTCACATTGTCTGCATTGCTTCAAAAGTCAGGCTCACCAGAGAGAGCAATTTCTTAATGGAAAGAATTTGTTATCAGTTTAGGCCACAAGCCTGAATCTTTGAAACAACAAGACTCAGATAGCACAGCACTCACAGAATTAAGGTTTTACACCCCTTGGTTCTATGTGAGCTTTTCTTACTCTCCTGAGGATGAGAAAATTAAATTACTGGAGCCATCTCATTTATCCTACGTAATGTTTTGCTACACCTACTATGTGCAAGATGCCGCGGGAAATAGAAAGATTAATTTTTAAAAATCCTAGTTTCGTGGGAATTAGTAGCTTATGCTACTAAGATCATAAGAGTTAGAAAAAAATTTGAAAATTTAATTGCTTTGCTTTACAGATTAAGAATTAAGGACTTGAACTACTTCATAGTTCTGCTAATAAACAACAAAGATAATTCTCAAAAACAGATCTTTTGACTAAAATAAGGCCTGTTCCTTTCCATTTTGTTTTCTAATAATGAAGAAAGACTGGCATCTGATCCCACATGCCTGAAGGACTTGGAAAGTTGGTGTTGCATGTCAGTCAAAGGCACTCCCCATGCTGGCATCGTGGCACAGACCTGTCATCCAGCTGTTCAGGAGGCTGAGGCAGAAGAATTGCAAGTTCAAGACCAGCCTGGGCAACTTAGTAAGACCCTGTCTCAAAATAAACACTAAAAAGGGCTGGAGACAAAGCTTAGTGGTAGAGCACCCTTGGGTTCTACCCCCAGTACCATACCAAAAGTCAATCAATCAATCAATTGCACACCACTCACCAAGGACCCGCACCATGGCCAGCCCACACCTACAGGCGTGCACACACACACTCACATAAGACTCACCACAAGTGTTGGAGACAAGGATTGATACTCAGGATCTAAGCATGGAAGGCTGGGTGTCGAGTGGTCAAGTAACCCATCCAAGGTTAAATGGCACAAATGGCAAGTCAAGTCCTCAGCCTTCAGGGCATCCTTTGCCCCTTCCCATAAACCTCACTTCCAATTTCCCTTAATGTGCCCTATTATGGACTGAATGTCTATGTTTCCTCAAAATTCACATATTGAAATCCTAACCACCTCCACGTGATGGAATTCAGAGGGGAGGCCATTGGGAATTATTAGGTGACAAAGGTGGAGCCATCAATGCCCTTATAAGAGGAGACATAGGAGAGACAGGTTTTTCCTCAATGAAAAGACAACCATCTATCAACCAGGAATGGAGCCCTCAGCAGGCATCAGATCTGCTGGCACTTTAATCTTGGATTTCCAGTTACCAGGATGGTGAGAAGTGACATTTGTGTTTCAGACCCCTGGACTATGATATTCTGTTGGAGCAACCCAAATGGATTAACTCATTCCCTTGGTTTCATTGCTATGTATTCCTCACACCCTAGTTTGTATCTAAAAATGGACTCATAGGATTTTAGATATAAAAGTGTTCTTAGGCATCATCTAGTCAACCTTGGGTCACATCACAAGAGCTGCATAAGCTCAAGAGGGCACTTAGAAACATGGGAGAAGCCAGGTGAGAAGCCAGACACTAGCCCACCCCTGATTTGGGATGATGTGGGTGTCCTCTTGGTTTCCCCGGGCCTTAAAAACCAGTGAGTGTCAATAACGTTAATAATGAGAATAAATAGATAAATAAGCAAATAGATAGGTGTTTAAGACATACATCCTAAATGTCTAGTAAGGGACCTCTGCCCCTCCCAAAGTCTTTGCTTGTTCTTCCAGAGTCTTGCTGGCTGTCCTACTACCCGCTGCAGAAACCCAGATGCCACTTGACAATATTTCTCCACCCGAACCCTCTGCCAGTGTTGCTAGCCAGGGAGGCTCCTCTCTCCTGTCTGCCTGTGCCTGCACTGTCTGAATCAGTTGCTGGTCTCCAAGGAGCCAAGGCTGCACAGTGATCCAACCTTAGGAAGTGCCTCTCCTGCAACCTCCAGGTGCCACCCCTCTGTCAGGCACCAGCACTATCGGCATCCTTGTGTATAATAAAGTCTCTCATAAAAACAGCCCTTTTAACTTCAGCCTGGAAGATAAACCCACTGGACTATGATAAGTATCAGTTACAGAGGCAGACACACTCCACTGTCCCCTCAGCCCCAGATATTCCCACCTCTCCTGCAGGAAACCATCTGCTGGTGGCACCCCAGCGAGGCATAGGGTTTGAGAGAACTGAAGTCCATGCTAGGCCCAGACTGGACTCCCCACGACATAGAGATCACATAATCTAACGTCAACTTGCATTTGACCTTATAATTTATGCAATAGGAGTAAAAGTATAATCTAGGAAGAAAATTTCAGGAATGTCCTTGGCGTGTTCTCTCTCTTGGAAGTCAAGGGTAAATGAACACATCATAAGAGCCAGCCAAACTCAAACTGGTTTTCCTTAAGGGGGGAAAAGTCACTCCATGGCATAATAAGGAGCCTGCTATGAGTAGAAAAGAACTTTCTGTTTATTTCCTGTGTCCATTTATTCATGAATCTATGAAACAAAGGTTGATGCACCAAAAAGCTAGGCCAAGTGCAAGTTCTGAAATGAAGCATTCCATTGAGCTCTGGATTTCCTAAAGGCCAAAATAAAAACAAAATAGATGAGTTATAGAGTTCTCTACCTTATCCATTTAACAGGGTAACATAGCATCTCACCAAATACACAAAAGCCTCTCACGAGGAAATGAATTAATCACCTGGCTCTCTAAACAAAGGAAATCACCAAGAGAACAAGGTCTTTCAGGGCCCTGTCTGGGTGACCTCCACAGCATGTCCCTCTACAGTTTCACATCAAAGGCACATCCAACTTCATCTGACTTCTCCTGGCACCAAACATGAGATGAAGAAGCATCGCTTTATTGGGTGATCATCTTGAGGAGGTACTTTGACAAACACCCACTGCCCTGCACACCATGGGTCCTGACTCCAACGGGCCCGTGTGTCACAAATCATCATAGAAGACCTAGCAGAGCCTGAGGTACAGTGATCCCCGGTACTTATCCCCCATCACTTTCACCCTAGGCTAATTCTCCTGCTTCTCTGGAATGGGAGCAGGAATCTTCTTAACCCCTGTCTCTCTCTTACCCAACTACCTCCCCCATCACCAGAACAGAAAAAGAGCTCTTGGGAGCCTTCGTCTGGACTGAAGAAAAGGAACACTTCTTGAGTTCAGGCCACTGTAGGGGCATCGCAGCCCAGGCGGGCCCACCCCAGAGAGCCAGAGCCAGCCTCTGGAGCAAGAGCAGGTGTCCAAAGCAGGTTCCCATCTCATGATGGATAACTGGGGCCTTGGAAGGAGGAGAGTACAGCTCCTCTGCCTGAGGAGGCTTCTGGGGAGGCACACCACAGAGAAACACCTGGAAAGCAAGAGACGTAGGAGGCTGAAGAGATCTATAGATTCTGGAAATAGAGAAAAGTCACAATTTCACATGAATTCTGGGGTCAGAAAGGCCTGATTTGTACTCTCTATTTGATTATCTAAATGAATTTACACAACAAACTCAAGGCCTGTGAACATCAGTTGCTTCATCTTTAAAGGGGGAACAGTGATACCTACCGTGAATGTCTATTATGTATTTCTCTAAAGAGAAGAAGTCATTTAACTGCACAAGAAGAAGCATACTTTAAAAAAAAAATCTATGGGAAGGAAACAGCTTTCTGTTTATTACCTGCATCACTTTATTTGTTACTTGTCAAAGAAAGATAGAGGTACCCAAAACATGAATTCAACACACAGATCACTCTTAGTATAGTCCTTGGCCTTGATGGACTCTCATTAAACAACAGCTAGTGTGGATCACAGGAGGCAATTCAAGACCTCCAAGAATAAGCAAAATTAGCTTGGCAAATCGATCAGAAAGGACATTTCAGAATGAAGGGACAGCGTGAGAATAGGCTCAGAAGGAGGATTAAGCACCTCAGATATGAGAGGGATTCGATGGGAGCAGTGACAGGTGGATAAAGAAACAACAGACCCAAACCCTGGGGTAGCAGTGAGGCATGGACAGGAGGCAGCCACGGAGGGCCCTGTGTAAGCAGAGCTATTAAATGAAATGAGAGTTGTCCAGAGGGGCCTGTGCTGATATGCAGAGTGGATGGAGCAGAGGAACGTGAGGGGTTGGCCTGTGCCTCTACAGATGGCAGATTAGTAGAATTCTGAACACCTCCTGCAGGCCCAGCCCAGCTCTGCATTCCCAACCTCACTGGATTTCACGTGCAGCTACCCTTCTTCTTAGGCCCGTCACTATTCTGCAGGGTTAAGATTTCTTTTCCAAAACCTGAAGGATTTTTAGATATGGATTCCATAAGGATTCTGGTCACTCGCCTTCTACTGATTTTTAGCTTAAAACATAGTAGAAAATTATTGACATTATTTCCTTGAAAATCCTTCCCTGCCTGTACATGTCTGTGTCAATAATTGTCATGTTGGCAATTGGAAATGGGCCTTTGGCAGCTCGCCTAGGAATGTCAAATAGTCTCCATTAGGTTTGAAAGCTCTGAGTTTCAGTAATGGGTTGATACTCCACCTGATATGATTGTACAAAATTACATAATTGATTTCTGGGACACTGTGCCACACAAATTTTATAGGTTTCTTTTATTTTGTGCCTCAAAAGGCAAGTGTGCTTTCGTTCATTTTTCTCAATAAGAGGATTTCAAGTCTTGCTCCTGGCTGGTCCAGATTAAACTCAGGTATTTTATAAGGTTCTACACCCTTTTGCTCAGTTATTTTATACATCAAAGCCTGCGATTTTCCACCAGCTTTTAGGAGCCCATAATTAAAAAGGGGGGCTGAGAATGTTGAGTCTCCCAACTCTACGATGCACAAAGTACTATCATTCCCAGCATAAAATAGAAAATGAAACATAACTTCTACAGTATTTTTGCAGTAGTTTTAAAAATCTGGTTTATGATGATGGCAAATGTAGTGTTTGTCATATGTTTCGAGGGTAATTTGGCTAATGCGAACATTCTTTTCTTTAAAGAATCAGTTATTTCTAGACTCAAGAAAGCCTGTGGTCAAGGAACAATGGCAAGGTGAGAAAGAATTGGCTTCTGTGCGATCTGTTCTCTCTTTGTCGATAGGTCTAATAGGACTCCATTCAGGCCTGACTGCACCACAGAAGACAGGGAGAGCTAAACTTCCCACATTCAGTGACACTGAGAAATCGTCCCTAATATTTGAACAATGGCCATGAGAAATCCAATGCCAGGGGGAAAAGGAGTTCCCAGGCTGCACAGGTGCTGGGGGAGCTGAGCATTGTGAAAGCAACACGTCACATGAAGATAGAGACGGGGTATTATAAAATGCAAACAGCACATACTACAAATAATAATCATCTTAAAAGACATTGAAAGGCAAGAGGAGCTGAATTGAAAAAGAGGCCTTCTGAACGAAATTTATTTCATTTGTTTAATTCAAGTCACAGCCTGGATGCTAAACACGTCAAAACCCACACTCAAATATCCTTATTTTCAAACATGATTTTCAGACTGAAGCCCTTCAGAAAAGTTCTCCTTCCATATCCTTGACAAACACATTTCTTTTAGGTAGGACTATCTAAATAATCAATAGATTTGCCTTCAACACACAATCCCCAAAATATTTCCTAGTAAGGAAAGTGACAACCTGGTAAGTATCATGTAATCAGGATCTGATACCATACCTGCTGCAAGATGTGCCCACACACTCACACAGGAGTCGGATGATGCTTTTACCAAAAACATAATACAGTCTTTATTGCAGAGTTCAAGAGAACCCTGAGAATATGCTTGCCTCAACAACTCCATAACATGCATAGCTTTACTGCCTGATATTGCATTAGTAGGAGAATGGTCATATTATTGCTTAAATGAAAATCTTTGGAAATTAATTTTGAGATTTTCCCAATTTCCCCAGAAACACTTGGGAAACATTCTGAGGGGTTGTAAAACTAGTGCCAACTCATTTTTCACACACACTTATCACTTCATGTTTTTTCCAGTCAAAATGGGGAGACTGATTATCCTATGCTAGGCACAGCCAGGGAGGTAGGAAGACACAGAATTAAAAACAGTTCCCGGGCTGGGGATGTGGCTCAAGCGGTAGCGCAATCACCTGGCATGCGTGCGGCCCAGTTCCATCCTCAGCACCACATACAAAGATGTTGTGTCTGCCGAAATCTAAAAAATAAATATTAAAAAATTCTCTCTCTAAATAAATAAATAAATAAATAAATAAATAAATAAATAAATAAATAAATAAATAAAAACAGTTCCCACCTGCATGGAGCCAGAGAGACTATCAGATACCTTAAAACAAAAAGTCCCCCCCCCATGTGTTCTCAACAGTAAAGAAGATGTACCCAGACAACTCCATAAATACGTAACTATTTCTGGGGAAATTTTTAGATAGAAAAAATTTTTTTTGAAATAGTTAAGCTATTACCCAAAGAAGTAGTCATCATTAGTAATTTCTTTGTTTACACAATTTTGTAAAGTTTAGGGGGGAAAATTCCTTGTTGGGGTTAATGTTTGAGAGATTTCTGGGGTGAGTGAGCTGTCTTTGACATATTTACTTGTGATGACCATGGTTCTGTTCTTACCCAGCAGTGTGAAATTCAAGCATCATTTGGACATTTACATCTCTGTGACAGCCGGTCATTTTCATCTGTACCAATTTTCCTCTCATCCTGGGCACACAAAAGTCCTAACCTTCTGATGTCATGTAGAGGGCTGGGGAAGTGGTTCTATGAATGGTTCAGATCAATGTGTCATGATGCCATCTTCTCCATGTTGGAGCCTTTAATTGCCCATAATAGACATGACCAGTATTCTCTTCCCCAAACCATGCCATCTTCCCTTCAATGTCTGATCTTCCAGCCTAGATCCTGGAGAGAGAACAGCAGAGAGCAGAGCTCCCAGCTGACCTTAAGGGACATGAAACAAGCATAAGAAATCACTCTTCCCTATAATAAATAACTGAGAATCAGGGATTGCTTGTTACTTCAGCACAAGGGTGCTTAACCCGACTTATACCTCTTTTTACTTTCACTGTTGAAGTGCTCCCAACATTTTCTATTTGATGGGAATTGAGAAGGAGTTAAAGAAAATTAGAGCCCACAGTATGCCATCAATGGGCTTGAGAGGCTTTGACAACATGAATGGTTTTATGTTTCACAAGAAAAGAGATGACTTCTCATAACCAGAGCATATGGAACCATGCCCGTGATCTGATAAAGAAGAGAAAGATATTTTTGTTCCTCTATTTAGAAAAGTAAATTGTCTCCAACTACCTATATCCCTCCTAGGCAGATGGCTTCAGATTGTAATAGGTTGGATCCAGAGACAGGGCTAGAGAGCACTAAAACCAAGTACGATGGGAATCTATGAAGCAAACACCAGGAGTGATCAGGTCAGCTCATGAGGCTACCTCACATTAACCACTGATTTTCCTAACATTTTATTGATTTATAATGCTGGACATCAGACCTAATTTCTACTAGGAAATTCTCTGATCTCCTTCTATCCTCTGACATCTGATCCATCGGCAATTACAGTCTCTTCCTCAAGTATACCTATTTTTCAAGACTTTGGACTCTCCTGGGCTATCTTGTGCAGGTGATAACCAGTGTTTTTCAGCCCTGATTGTTCAGCAGCTCAGTATGCATGGCTTTGTCCATGTCCATATGGAAGGAGGTTCAGACTCAGCACATCTGGAGTATTAACCTTCCCTATGGAGAAGTTTCCAAAACATCTCACCAGTGACCTTGCTGTGTAGTTGGGTTTGAATATCACTGCTCTAGAAATCTTTCCTCTAAGATCATTGAGTAAATAAGCAAATTATAATAATAATGACCCTCATGGTTAACATATATACAGCACACACACGCAATTGCTAAGCATAACTCATTTAATTCTCATGCCGACCTTGTGAACTAAATACCAATATTATTCCATTTTATAAACTTATCCAATAATAGGAATTAGCGGGAGGACAAGAAGTAGAACTCAAATCCACCAAACCCAAAAGGCCTGCTTCAAAGCAGAAGGCCTGATTCAAAGTAGATCAGGCTTCTTCAAGCTAAATTTGTTTCCAGTAAGAACACGGCCATGCTCAGTTGCTCCGTGCAGACTGGCTCAACGCCATCCATCTTACCAGTTCTGAAGGAGCACACAGCAAGACTACATTTCCCAGCCTCCTTTGAGGTTAAGCTGGGCTTCCATGCCTGAGTTCCAGCCAGTGGACTCTGGGTGCCTTCCAGATCTGGGCAGAAAATACCTCACAGGCTGTCCACACCAGCTCTGGCATCCGTAAAGGCCATGTGTTTAAGATTTAGCAAAACAGATTAGAAGAGGCCTGGATTTTCGAGCAAATTCTTAGAAAAGACTTTCCCAAGAAAACCATCCAACCTGCACCAAACTGTAACAGGAGCAAGGAATAACTCTCAAATTTGTTAAGCTATTAAGATTTGGCGGTCAATCTCTTAGCACCTAGTGTTCCTCATTATGACAAATTTACTTTCCTACCTAATAAAATGGAAATATTTGTGAAGAACTTATAATTCAGTCACTTGAATTCAACCAAAATATTCTGAGTCTCACCATCTCCAAGAAGCTTAAGTTTAGCAAACATGGAGTCAAGACTTTTAGCTTGTAGACAGTTGGACAGTTCACCTGCAGGATATCCAAGGGAGGACTCTTCCCGGTTTTCCCTGTAAACTCTTTCTTCTGGACAACATCTGAGACACTGAGTTTACTCGTGACATCCTGTCGTACCTGGCTCTCTGGGGCATTTTCTTAAGAAATCATTTCAGAAAGTCCCCCTTTTAAAGTCTCTTGAAGCCACACCATGTGGGAGTGGGTGCAGCAGGCTGGTGATCCCAACTGCTCACAGGATTCAGAGGTTGAAGATGCGGTTCCAGTTAATCAATTACAACCCATGTGGGGCTGTTTTAATCAGTGCTTCAAGATGCACCTGGAAACAATTAATGCCTGCAGGTAACAATAGCAAGAATACGGACGGTGTTCCTGCACTGCTATAAATGGCACCTTTACTTTGTATCAGCTGAGGTTCTCAGGTATCTTACAAGAGCGAGGCCCAGTAGCACACTTGGAAAGAAATGATTATTTTGTTCTTGTCATGCTAGTTATCATTGCGCAAAACTGATTGCCACAGCATCATGGTCAGTGAGACTTAAATTCATACTGAATGATGGTTCAGGATATTACGTACATACAATCTAAATTTGTCATAAAGATGTTCATCCACTTAAAATATTTTTTTTAAAAGTTTGGCAAAATGCAAGTCTGGGATGTGACAGTGCTGTGACAGATCTCTCAAATAAAAAAGATAACAATGGAGACTCTACATCATTATGGCACAAAAAATTAGTAATAGGCTGAGCAATCTGAAGACTCGATTCAGGGCTTAATGTTCTCATATTTTTAAGTTATTAAGCAAATACTGAGATTTATGGTTTTTTTGTCTTATAATAGGGTACCCAGAGACACAAAGAGAAAACTCTTCCGATAAAAGTGTTTGAAATTAAGAATGACATTTCAGCCTGAATATATTATCCATGCAGTAGGATGCTGAATAACAGGGGGAACAGAAATTTGTATGAAATGCACGGTTCCAGTGATGCTTCTGCTCAAGAACCTTTAAAAATAAGCCATTGGTTTGCTATACATATCGTTTTCCCTTATTTAGAAAATGCTCCTTTGGATAAAAGCAGTGTCTCTCAAAGACAGTCCAAAGATAGCCTAAAAGACAGTCACCTGAGATGCTAAGTAAAAATCAGTTCCTCAGCCTCATCCTCAATCTAATGAATCAGAATGTCTGGGCCCTTGACCTACAGCCACCACGTAGCCACCTAAACAGCCACCATGTTGCTCCGAGAGCTGCTCTTAGGGATAGCTTGCTTATGAGAGGCAAGTGGGAGAAATATAATGCATCAAAGAGAGAAAGAATTTCTTTGTGTGAGAACTCTGAGAATTAAACTCCCATAGAAATGTTTTTCTCAAAATTAAGATCTTTAAAGATCAGAATAAATAACAAGTAATAAAATATGTATATCTAAATAAAACAGCAATCAGGTGAAAAATTCATACAAAAAAAAGGGAATTCTGTTCCCAACAAAAGTAAATTGAATATTTAAATTTTTTATTCTAGTAGATAGAACCAAAGACCATAAAATTTATAAGGATAATAACTAAACAGACAGATATAACAGTCCCCACTGTGATTAACAAACAGCTTAAGAAAGCACCTTTTATTTTTTTATTTTATGTTTTCTCCACTGTTAGCTTTCCTTCTGTTTTTAACAACAAAGGCTCTGTAGCAGTCAAAGGGGAAAGGTTTTGAAGTAGCTATTAGAGAGACAGCTTTTCCTTCTAAAACAGCCAGCACCATTCATCCTTCAGATATTAGAACTGCTCGGTGGGAGGTTAAATCCTGAAAGCTGTTTGGTCAGGATTTCATATTACACCTTTCCATTTATAGGTTGGCTTCCAGCAATTCTCCTTGCTCTTAAATCAAGTCAAAAATTCTCAATATGGCTACCCAAACCCACATGCCTGGCTGCTGTCTACCCCACATGGTCATCTTGGAGCGGCCTCCAGCCAACAGGAGGCTGCTCTCAGGTCCTCTAATACCACAGGCTCCCTCTGTGCAGGGCCTTGGTGCTTGCTGGACCGGGAATCCCTCTCCTCCTTCCCACTTTCTTTGCCCTCCTTTCATTTTGTAATTACAAATCTTTTCTCAGATCTCAGTTCTTATGTCTTCCAGGGGACTTTCTCAGCATCCATGTTTATAGATCAATTCCTTATCATATATTCTTAAATCACCATGGACCTGCCCCTTGCATTACTAAGAATAGTCAGTATTTTAGGTTCATTTATGTAATTCTTTGGTTAAAATATCTCTCCTATACTGAATGCTCTATAAGGACAGAGACTGTGTCTTTGATTTTTTACTTATAAATGCAGCCCATCACCTAACAAAGTGCTTGAAATCATAGTGGGTTCTCAATAAATGTTTGTAACATCTATGGATCAAGTCAGGGACCAAGGGTTTAAAGGTATCTTAGATATCTGTTGGTTCCATATTCCTAGCCTCAGATTTTATTGTTGTTTTCTTTGTAAATCATGGAAGGGTCCCTCTTACTTATCAAATGATACACGTTTAAGTGACTTAATCAAGTTCATAATGACACATAAAAAGTTAAATCCAGACATTTGCTGAAACCAAAAGTCCAAATGATCTCCAAGCAATGGAATCAGAGGAAGAAATTTCCAATCTGATATCCACAACACTTTTAGGTCCCTAAGAACCTTCTCAGGCATTAAATCTAAAGCAACTGGTTCCAGGATGGCTACGATGGCATCTGATTTCACGAAGCTCAGAAAACAAAGTGTGAAATTACAAGTCAGATAGCAGGAGAATATTGGTGGAAATAACTGGTATTTTCATGGGAATAAAATAAGAAAATTGAATACTGAGACCTGCTGACCAGCTGAATGCCCAGAGTGTCACTCCTGTGATGAACTATCCCAAGCACAGACAGAAAGGTACCAAAGCTGTTTTTCGCTCCTTTTCAATAAAATTTTCTCTCAGTTTCATGAACCCAGCTACAGAATAGGCACCAGAATTTGTGGGTTAGCTAACAAATAGTTCCACTGATTTTTTTTTTAACTTTGAAAAATCTACCAAAATATTCATCTTTAATGAAATATGTAAACATATATATGGATATATATGGAGAATATAGATGGGAAATTCACACACACATAGAGAGAGAGAAAAAAAACTTCAGGAGTTTATTCTGTACAAAAACATTGTACGATAGCTAAATTGGTGTTACTGTTTTCACAGTTCTATACAAGAAAATTCTAAGGCTCAGCCACAGAGCTGCTGGGTGGCCCAAAAGGAATTCATGTGTATCTCAATCTCCCATGACCCCCGCCATTCCAACTTCCTCTTTAAGAAAAGAGAAAATCATGCCAAGTGATTTTGGCAATGTTCCAAATATATATAATATAAAATATATACAATAAATATAAATATGAAAAGGTGATCACCCATTCAGGGATTTCCTGAAGGGAAGTCTTAAGTAGGTTCTGCAGAACTTTATTCCATGCCAAGACAAAGGATGTAACTCTTCAGAGTTCCAGCCACGTTCCCACTATTTCCTTCACACAGAGGTCTGCTCTTAATTTTTTTTTTCTGTTTCATTCAAAAAGCAATTCCACTACCAACCTGAGGTTAGCTACATTAATCTAATGTCAACTCCATTATTGTTAATTATTTTATGGTGGCTATATTTTAACAGAAAGGGTACAAAGATCCCTCATGTCATTTGATAGCCCACCAAGAATTATATTGAAATAACTACATTGATTTCCAGATCTCAGCAAGCAACTAGGACATAATTAAACTTTTATCTCTGCAAATTTTGCTGTCTTTTTTTTTTTAACCTGGTTACCTATTGTTCAGTAGACTAATCTTATTTTGCTTCTCAGGTGGGCCTAAAATTTCATTCAATGCTTAAGAAATAAATTAAAATGAAAGACATGTAATATCTGGACATTTCTCAAATAAGCATTTCCATTGGCATATTTTCTCTGGGTTCATCTTTTTTTCTATTTCTTATTTGACTTTAATAAAGCTATACTCTATTGAAGTTAAATAAAAGCGTTCCTCTGAGCACTTGGAGCTAAATTAAAACAGCTATAAATCTGAAGAAGCAACCATTTAGAGATTCTGCTTGACCTGACGTGGAGGAGATAACCTGTAGCTATGGAGAAAGCCAGCTCTGCTGGGACGGGCTCTGTCAAACCTGCCCCGAGCTCCCAGCTCTCTCCTCCCCGGCACATCTGTCCTTGCACCTAGCTCCCTCCTCACCCTCAGTACAGGCCTTAAAGCTGGTGAGAGGGAAACTTTCTCCAGTCTCCTAGGAATGCTTTCTCCCATTAAAAAAAAAAAAAAATGTAGCAAGTGAAGACGCTTTATGATGAGGTTGGAAGAAAAAAAAAACAAACAAAATAACACCCCAGGCTGAAAATGAGCATTAATTCACATTCCCACTAATCTGTGGTCACCTTGGGCAAGTTCTGTTGTACCCTGTGCCTCAGTTTCTTCATCCAGAAATCAAACGTGCCAGATCAAATTCAGGGCCAGGCTGAGGGTAGGATAAGATGCTCACTTCTGGTAAATTGATATAGTTTTCCAAAAGTCAAAACTGAGGCAAAGAAATTTATGATGGACAAAATATCAAATTCTTAATTAGGGGAAGCCTTTGGATAACTGACAACTTGGTCTTGACAACTCTGTCGGGGACCCTACTTCCGATCTGTCTCCCTCTAAACACCCTGAAACTCGGGTCCTGGTCTGCGGGTAGCCTTGGGCATGCAATCCTTCTTCCTACAGAGCCAGGTGCTGCCTGACACAGCCCCGCCAAACGGACTGGCAGGTCGTGTGTCTCCCTATGAACTCCTGTTTCCCAGGGAGACAGCCATGTCATGCTGCTTCCTGTCGGGGACTCTGTTCTCCTCCAGGAAATGAAATCACAGTCTCATTTCCCTGTGAGCTTTGGGAGGGCACAGACATCTAGCAAGTGGCCCCGGGGCCACCCTATACCCCAACTGCATTGGTGTGATTAGGTGTGGGAGACTGAGCCCAGAGGGGACGTTCCCAAAGATTTTCTGGGCTGTGCCTTGCCCAACCATCAGGTCAACTGTGGCGTGCTGTGCTGGCTTTCCTGAGCAGGGGCGACAGAGCACAGACCTGGGTTGAGGGCAAGGAGAGAGGGCAAGGGGAGACATTTAGCAGCCCCCCAAGGACAGGTCCAGCTTCCTCCTTTGGTTCCGGGGTTAAATACCAGGTAGCGGCGACCTGAAGTGACTCAAAGCAGGTAAGGCCACCTCCACGCCCCAGGGTGTTCCAGCAAGTGACAGGGTCCTTAGAATGTCCCTGAGCCAGAAGAGGAACGTGAAGGGTTCCCCCGACTCCTGTGTATACAACAGGGTCTCAGAATTAGATGTGCTGAGCTATTTTTAAGTCAGAGAAAGCTGTGTCTCGGCCACAAGCCAGCAAATGGCCCACACTGATTCTTCCTTGGGTATTTTCCCTAAAAACCTGCCTAAACCGCACAGCGGGGAACAGGTCCAGGGTGGTCCAATAGGTGCGTGAGGCAGTCTGGTGAGGCGGAAAGCTGGGTGCTGAGTTCTGATCAGCTCCCTGGCTCAGGCTCAGCCAGCACCCCTTTGCTGCTCCTATGCAGGCAACACTCATAAATCTGAAAATGTGACCTTTTTTTCAGAAACTGTAGTTACTTAGATAATCTGATCTGCTCCCTCCGTGGCTCCAGCCTAGCTCCTGACTTGTGATTTATAAGAACTCCAATATTCTTCTTTCATATTTAAAAACCCCTTATGCAAATCACGCCAGCAACACCGCAAAGGAAAGTTTTGCATTAATGCTCCATATTATTCACATACAAAAATTCCATTTAAATCTCATTACGCTTGTGACATAAATCCAAACAAACTAGAAAATGCCCCGTTAAGGTGGAAAAGTGACATATGTCTTCAGTCCCCTGGCAGAACAACAAGGAATAAAAAATAAATAAATAAATAAATGGCTAAGGGACTTCCCATTGGGGGCAAAGAAGCAGTGGCCACATATGTCACTTTTCTGCCTTTAACTGAATGTGGCCCGTTTGCTTTTATCTCAGTCACATGTAAATGAAGAATTTGTCAGCCACCATTTCTGGCTGGGTGACGTATGTGGTTCAGGGAGGCTGAGAGATGTGTTTCTGCAAACAGCAGCATCCTGGGAAAATCATAAAAGGTCTGTCTGCTGACAGCAGTGTTTGATTTCCCTCTAGGCATTTCTTGGGGTTCAAGATATAATTTATCTGTCATGTAGTATTAACAATATACCTTTCAGGGACCTAAAGATTAGTGAGGCCCCTGAGCTGCACAACGCTAAGTGTCCTTCATGTCGTCATGGCTCATCTCTAATCCAGTTTTTCCTTTAAAACAATTATAATAATATCAGAGGGTTACACAGGCTTTACAATAGTACCCTGCACTCTTTATGACCATTGCTAATTGCCAATTAGTCTAAGTTTTAATTCCGCAATATGTTTTGGTTGGAGATTTGGGGAGTTGAAGAGGGAGCAGTGTGGCCTTTTGCAATTGCAAATATAGGTTTAATCTCCCCTCTTGATATGGAAAGGCACAATCGCAGACTGGTTCTTTGAAGGACGGTATTACAATATCATAATCACTTACGTGGTCTCCTCAAAGAAAAAAATGGATTTTGTCATGGCTCTCAGCAGCTGCAGGACTCCCCAGAAGACTTAATAGGAGTCTCTTAAAAAGTAGGAAAGCCCTCGAGCTTGACAATGGAATCCCGTCGTTGGCCAGTGGCCCCAGCTCTGCGCCAGTTCCAGGGGAGCCTTCCAGGTGCCACCAGAAAGGGAGGCAGGTTTGCTTTGCAGCCCCAGAGCCTCGTTCTGCTCTGTGGTTGTCAAGAGTAACAGGCGTGCATGGTTCCCCATCTCCGTCCACTGGAAAGAAAGAGATGAAAGAACACAGAAATGGAGGGTGAGCCTGGATAAGGACAGAGGGTCAAAGCCACTCACGTGCCCACTGCCTGGGCTTTGTCCTCTTGCACCTAATCTCAGCTCCAGGGAGGCTTCCCAAAGCACCTTTCCCAGCTGCTCCCAGCCCACCCAGGCGGAGCCCTCCTGTAACTGTCATCACAACATTGAGCAATGTCACTGTACCCGGGGGCACTGCCTCCTACAGAGGGACGCTGGGTGAGGAGTTTACTTGTCTGTGCCCCAGTTTACTCATCAGTAAAATAACAGCAAAAAAAAGGCGGAGAGGAGGAGAGGGCCTATGAAGAGAGAAGGGGGTCTGTGGGCAGAGGAAGGGGAGAGAGGGGCGAGAGGGGCAGAGGGAGAGTGGAAGGACTGGGGACTGCAGTGCAGCAAATTATATGCCACGCAGGCATGAGGATGTCAAAATGAACCCCAATGTTAAGTGTAACTGTGGTGCACCAGTAAAAAGCCTTAAAAAATACCTCCTTTGGGTGAAAAGTCTCTCAAGTATTTACAAGAAGCTCTTTATGTAAAACTGTACTAAGCAGGAAAAAATAAATATTCTATCTTTACCCTGAAAAAGGGGTTGCATTTTAAAAACACCTGGCACGTAGAACAGATTCAGTAGGTGTTCTATATTATTCTTCTTTTCTATATACCACTGTTTTTGTCTCTCATTAGGCCAAAAGCCAGTGAAGTTGGGGTCTCTGTTTTGCTCACCTAGCACACAGGACAAGGCTTACCTGAATAGATATTGATAGATTAATATATTCCAGTGATCAGAAATCATTCTAATAATTCTCAAAATATGCATAATTTTAGATATATTGGGATGATGTCTTTTTTTAATAAAAAAAATGTGAAGGCTTAATTGACATAAAAACTGCACCTAAAGTTACAATATAATAAGCTTTGACCTATGGCTACATCTAAGAGACTATCACATCAAGAGACAGCGCCCTTCATGATCCCTCCCCTTTGGCCCCCTTCCCTCCCCAAGCAACCTCCAGCTTTCTCTCTGTCCTGTGGATTTGTTTGCACTATCTAGACTTTTGTATAAATGAACTCAGGTATTATGAACTCATTTTTGTCTGGATTTATTTCGAGATTCATTTGAATTACTTTGTGTAGCAATGTTTTACTGAGTGGTATTATATTATATGGATGTGCCTAGTTTGCTTTTTCTTTTTACTTTTTGATAGACATTTGTGTTGTTTCAATGATTTTAATTATAAAACGGTTGCAAAGAACATCTGTGCTCGAGCTTTTGCATGGATATGTTGCTTTCTCTTCTCTCAGGTAAATACATCTTGTCATGGAAAGGTTGGATCCTATAACAGGTACAGGTTTAACTTTAACATAAACTGCCTAACGGCTTTCCAACATGATTTCAGCATTGACACTCCCCAGAGCTGTGGGCGTTCCAGTTCCTCCGTGTCCTGGCTAATACTTAATTTGGTCATTCTATTTTACATCTGCACACCTGTGAAGTAGTATCTTACTGTGGCTTCTATTTGCCTGTCTCTAATGACTAATGATGTTGAGAATTTTTACATTTTTTTGCCACCCATATATCGTCTTCAATAAAACTATAGGTTCATGTCTTTAGTCTTTTTTTTTTCCCCCTTTAAAGTGAGTGGTTCTCTTCCTAGTAAGTTTTAAGTTCTTTATGTAGTCTGCTTATGGGTTCTGTATCAGATATGTGGTTTGCAAATATTTTCTGCTCTTCTGTGGCTTCTCTTATGAACGGAATCTTTTAATTTTGAGAAAATTCAATTTATGAATCAGATTTTGATGGATCAGGCTTTTAGTGATCTATTCAACCCAAGATCACAAAGATTTCTCCCTGTGTTTTCTTCTAGAAGTTTTATCGTTTTAGGTTTTATGTTGGGGTATATGTTTCACTTTTGAAGAGTTTCTGTTGTTGTGCCCTCCAATTGACTACTTTCCATTGTCTCTGCCACATCAAATTATGGTTGTGCACTGTAAAGGCAACACAATAATAATTTCAGGAACGTAAGATACTGTGGTTTGGATACGGGTTGAGTGTGTCCCCCCAAGAGCTTCATGTGTTGGAAGCTTGGTCCCCACGCTTGCTAAAAGGTGGGGTCATGCAAGAAGTCATTGTATCTGTTGGCTTTTTGTCACTATCATTAAAATACCTGACAATAATGGCCCAGAGAAGGAAAACTTTATTTGGGCTCATGGTTTCAGAGGTTCAGTCCGTGGTCAGCTGGCTCCATTGCTCTGAGCCCAAGGTGAGGCAGAGCCTCACGGTGGAAGGGAGAGGTGGAGGATAGCTGCCCGGATCATGGTAGCCAGGAGGAATTCCCATGGCACCCCCTGACCCCCACCACCCCAGGACCTGCTTCCTCTACCCAGATGCCACCTGCCTGCAGTTACCACTATGCACAATAATCCTTTCAAATTATTAATCCACCAAATGGATTAATCCACTATCACTTCACCTCCGAATGTTGCTACATTAAAAGGAGTTCCTGGGGGACACCTTGAATCCAAACCATAACTGTCATTACTGCTGTCTCCCCTGAATCACTCTCTGACTTCTGATCTGGGCTGGTGGGGATCTGGGGTGCCCATGTGGATTCTCCCAGTGGAGCAGCTGTCCTCCACCTCGCCCTTCCACCATGATGTCCTGTCTCACCTTGGATATGGATTGAGTGTGTCTCCCCAGATACAATAGTGTCTCTCCATCTTACAGGTCCTCTGTCCATTGATGTTATCCACCATTAAATAACAACACCATTAAATAACAGCATCCCAGTCCCATGCTGTTTGAATGTTCAACCTCCCAAACTGACGTAACCAAATCTTTTTGCTTAACAAAGTATCTAGCTTCAGATATATCATTTATAGGAACAAAAAACTAATACACAAGGAATCAGAAATTTTACTTCCCATATGTTTGTGTTTAAGGTGTTATAATAAGACATGGAATCTCAAACAAAGAGCCAGTTCAGGGGAAAAGTATTGGAAGGTTCTAGAATAAAGCTTGTTCAAAATAAGTACCTAACAAAAAGATCAGAGTAGAGGAGAAAGGAAGTCTCTGGAGAAAGCAGAGAAAAATAGGGAGCAGAGATACTAATAGATTATTGGATTGTTTGCTTATTAACAGATATTATTTGACAAGTTTTGATATCTTGAAAAAAAAGCTTAAAGAAATTCATTAAAATAAGAAAATGAAAAAAATGTACAGTTATTAACTCCAGGAAAAACAGAAAGTTGTACAAGAAAGGAAATCTAATAATGCTATGCTACATGGCTTGCAAATGCAAAATATTTATATACTCAGAATAATGTAAAATTTGTGAAAAAGATGACCAAAAATGTAACATAACTCTTTTGGTAGAATGGGTTAGAGAGAGAGGAGATGTAAACAAGAAAACTCCTCAGCTACCTTAATAGAGCAGAGATAATATCTAAAAGTAAATTAAAAATTCACAATATAAGCATAATTCTCAGAAATGTAGAGGTGAATACCTGAAGTTAAGAACTAGAAGAATTTGAAGTGATTGCTTCCAGGGGACAGGAGGCAAGGAGTGGGTGGTCAGTGGGAGGATTAAGCAAGGGACTCCCAACAGCGTGGAGAAATAAAGAAACGAAGTATTTATAATGGAGTATTACTCATCCATAAAAAAGAATGACTTTAGGGCATTTGCCAGTAATTTAGATGGCTCTGGAGACTATTGTGCTAAGTAAAATAAGTCAAACTCAAAAAAAATAAAAATAAAAACAAAAACCAAATGTTCTCTCTGATATGTGGATGCTGACTCACAATAAGGGGTGGGGGCGCAGAGAATGAAAGTTCAGTGGATTAACAAATGGGAATGAAGGGAAGGGAGAGAGAGAGAGGAAAAAGGAAGAACAGCGTAATGACTCTGACATAAGTTTCCTATGTACATATGTGAATGCACCACAGTGAATCCTACCACCATGTACATCCACAAGACTGGGGTCCTAATTAGAATAAGATACACTCCATGCTTGTGTGATTATATCAAAATGCATTCCACTGTCATGTATAACTAAGAAGAACTAATACAATTTTTAAAATGTATAATTTTTAAAATTATGTGCATGTATAACTTGTTATAAAAAAAATTGACTTAAAAACAGAAACATTTAACTCCTATGTTTGCTCTTGAACTTCTTAATCAGTGAGACTCCTCAAATCAGCAGGAGGATGTGGCCACCCAGGGAGAAGGAACCCGGGAAAGGGCACCCAGGAGAGGCCACCCAGGGGAGGGCACTAAGGCAGCAGAAATCTCCTTTGTATGGTGGGAGCCTCTGTCACACCCCACCCCCTCTCTTCCCTCTCTTTGACTTCTCTTTCTGGCTTTGCAATCTTCCCCACCCGGAAAGAAACGCTGAGAGGTCACTCTACTCTCAAGTCCAAATGAACCTTGCTTTTAAAGAGGAAGTCGGGCCTCCCATGGGATCTGATGCAAGGGAGAGAGGAGTGCAAGTGGGATCCCACTCCAGTGCAGCCCACCTAAGCTAAGCGGTGTGGTGCAGCGGCAGCATGGGCTGCAGACAGAGCGGTTCTCTAAGGGCTGGCGCGATGGTGGCCGCGAGGTGGCTGTGGTCTTCTCTGGCCACTCGGGGGAGGGGTGGCGTTGGTAAAAAAGGCCCAGCTCTGACAATGCAGCAGCTGCCTGGGCTAAGAATAGCAGCCGTGTTTGATTGGAATTAGCCATTTGAAACAAGAGCAAAACAGCTCCGAAAGCAGCACCATCTGTTTTCCTTTAAGGCTGGGTCATAAATAACAAGATGAAAATACATTTCCTGCTCTGGATTTGTGACCTGAACTGCCTTCCACTGCCTTGTCACTGACCACTGCGGCCATAAGTGCACGTGACGTTCTGGGCAGCTGTGGGGTGGGGGCGGGGCAGGCTTGGTGTTTTCTCCACACTCCTGAGCACCTCCTTCCCTTCACCCTTCACTTGCTAAAGGAGGGAATCTAAACGAAGTATTCTCTATATGCTTTTCAATAATAATAATAATAACGCACACACCAAATAACCAAATGCCTGAACAGGGCAAAACTGACCGGCGATTCTCACATCCTAGGAGGAGACAATCCAGGTCCAGCTCAGGAGGAATGAAGAAGTCAGGAAACACGGGGACCTTGCCAGGCATCTTGTCACTCCCAGGCATGGACCTGATAATCCCCATAAGACAAGCCAGGTGCATGGAAAGGGGTGGGGAGAGAGAGAGAAGATTCCAGAAAAGCAGTAACTGTTCTCTCCATAGAAATCCAGACTGTCCTGGGCCTCCGTCTTGTCAACTCTGACCGCCAGCTCTTCCTCAGTTATCTTTGGAACTCTCATTTGTGCTGAAAAGCATCTGCTTTTGGTTCTTTGGTAACTCAGAGGGGAAAGGCCATGCAGGCTGATGTCTGTCAGCTGCCTGCACAGCCCGGGAGGCCTTCCAGGTGACACACGTGTGAGCGTGAAAGGCACGGCAAGCCTCCTCGAGGGCTGTGGTTTTAGACAGGCCAGCCCTGGAGGAAGCTGCACCTCGTGGTGAGCGGCTCCATGTGTTCCCGAGTTCCTCGGGGGACAGTTTGAAGCAGAAGACAAACTCGGAGCCACGCAGACGTTGTATGGTACGTCTGTCAGTTAAGAAAGGTGCCACCCTGGAGACCTGGCCCAGACACTGAGACCCTGGGACAGCTGGATACTTGGCCATGATGAGGCTGAAGCACAGCAGAAACCGCGCTGTCACTGAAGGACAGGACACGCAGACAACAAGGTTTGGAAAACCCCGTCCTCTCAGGCTTGGGGGAACAAGGATTGTCCTGCCCACAGCCCAGCGGACCTGTCTGGTGAACCTTCCTTTAAAAACAAGTGCTGTCTTAAAAAAAGAAAACACGGTTTCCACTCATCCCCCATCTTGGCAGAACTGTCCCCCACCCCCAGCCTTCTCCCCAGGGGACCCCTTCAGCTGACCTCCAGTGGCTCACCATGCTCCTGCCTCTGCTCCTTCCAAGGCTCAGCTGATACTGCCCAGCTGCTGCCCAGCTCCACACCCTGAGGCCCAGTCCCTGTGAGGCAGGGATTCACCTGCCCTTGCCCAAGTTTGCTCCACCTCCCTGGTCATGTGAGCTCCAGGAAAGAACAGAGAGCCAGTGTGCCCAATAGATGCTGCATCTGGGATCTTCCTCTGGGAGGGTTAGTAGGCAACTATCACTCAATGGCTCTAAGAAGTCACGTAGTGAAGGGACCTGTTGAACCTCTTCAACCCTTGTGACCAGTTGTACCTAAAGGTATTTGGCTCCAGTGCTCTGTTAACTCCTGAGAAATTTCTATTTTTTTTTTTATTTTTCTAATTTTAGAAACCACTGAGAAAAGCACTGATTCAAACCCTGTCACTCTCAGAAAACTGCTTTTGAACACAAATGCCTGTCTTTTTTGGCCCTCTGATCTGAACATGGAATTATTGTTTGCACCTCTATTTTAATCATCATGGTTGGCAATCTCCTTGTGTATATATGTCAAAAATATATGAAGACTAGTAACACATGCCTTTTACTAACCATTTACTAGATGCTCTCCAGATATACAGATATGACCTCAGATTTTGTTGTTATTGTTGTTTTTAAAATTCAACAGCACTCTTGGGAGGTGGGTGGTATTTTCCTCACCTTACCAGAAAGAAAAAAGAAAAAAAAAAAAAAAAGAACCAACAAGGTCCAGCTAACACAGCTAGTAAATCATGCACCTGCATTTCTATTCTGGGTCCACACATAATCCATATGCCAAGCTTTCTTAGTATTCTAGACATTCTGCTGGATGGAATGCTCCTTGGGAATCAGAGATCACCTCGCGTTTCTCAGTAGCTAGCACATGGTAAAGCTCTGTGTAGACTTGCTGATTGATTGGCTGTTGAAATTATTCTAAGATCAGCTATAAAAAAAAAAAAAACCACTCCTCAGATCATGAGCCGTGCATATTCTCTATTTCTTTCAGTGCTCTTCCTTTTTTAATTCTTTAAAAGTTATATTGAAGAAGATTCTTTATCTCCTCATTCAGAAACAATGTTGCTAATTCTTAAAGATGTTCGAACCACTTGGCACTTACTAGAATAAGTAATAAAGGACAGATGTCTGGAGTCACAACAACTTTGAGCATTCCTGTCATCTCGCGGGTTGAGGTTGGTCCACAACACTCCAGGAGATGCTCGATATGCCCACTGTAGCCCCAGGGATTGATGACCAATGGACTCCCTCCTCCAGAAGCAGCAGCAGATCTGTCAGTCAAGGATCCAACTTACAGAGTAGGAGTCCTGGGTATCACAGAGCAGTGACCAAGAGCCAGACTGCAGCATCAGATGGCATGGATTGAAATCCCAACTCTGTCACTTATAAACTGTGTGACCTCCCACATTACCAAACCTGTCCTTACTCAACGTTCCCCATACGCAGATGGAGGATAATAATGCCACCTATCCCAATTGGCTGGTGTATCTATCAAAGAGGTGATCCGTGTCAAGCCCCTCCAAAGAGTGCCTGGTGTACAGTAGACATTCAGCCTGTGCTGGATATTTTATTGTACTCATGAGCAAGTGGAACGCTTGGTTGGTCATCCATGTGACTATTTTTATTTTTATTTTTCAGTTGTAGTTGGACACAATACCTGTATTTTATTTATTTACTTTTATGTGGTGCTGAGGATTAAACCCAGAGCCTCGCATGTGCTAGGCAAGCTATCTACTACTGAGTGATCTACCCCAGCCCCACATGACTATTTTTATATAAGAATAATTGAGATCTAAATAGTATTACATGTTGACTATGTTTCCAAAGCATGTCCCAAGGGCTTTCTAGACATCTTCTCACTCAACCTCCTCACAACCCTTAGGTAACTTTTATTCTTATTACAGATGGAGAATGGAAGGCCAAAGTGGATCTATTGTTTTCCCAAGGCTTATGCTGAATTTAAAGCAAGCTCTGTCTGCACATAAAGCCCACCGCATTGGTGCGATGCTGGGTGCCTCCTGCATGCACATGTCTCTGGTAGTGATGATGCGGTTGTGATCATGACTTTGTTCTTGCCATTCCCCACTGCTAAGCCTACCTTAGTCCACCCTATCACAGATGCCTCGGTGTCCACTGCCCACTCTGTCCACCCAGATCCCTGCCTCTCCTCTCTGAACCGTGCTTAGCCCTCTTGGACTGAAAACCACACTTCACTGGTCTCCAGTGCATGTTGCATCCAAGAGAGAAAAATATATTTTATGTTTTTCTTGTATGTCACACTGTCCTTAACAGGACAAATATTCATGAGCCTGCCAGTTTAATGTGACATATTACATGTCACTTTCCATTTTGGCTTTAGATGTCACAGAATTCAGAAGCAGCATTCTCCCTGATGGCTGTAGAAGAGAATAACATAGTTTCTTTATTAATGAAATTATTAAAAGGATGATTATTCTTTATGTATGATCACATGACCTATGTTGATTTTTTTTTCCCCACATGCTTTGTTAGTGTAGAAAGGACCACCTGTCCTTCATGTTCTTCTTTAGTCTGGTTTGGTTTCATTTTAACATATAAACCAGGTCTTCCATGATTGATAAAAGAAAAAGAACAAAGTTATATGCAATGGTTACTTTTTAAGATAAAAGAAAAATGAGGGTTAAGGAAAGGACTTCAAAGTTAATTTACCAAAATCCAACTACATCCTTGACCTGTGCAGACCCCAATAAGGCATTAATTACAAAAGGATTAACACTTTTCTCCATTGTAACAATGGAGTCCTCTGTCAATGGAAGGTGATAACAATATTTGCATTTATTCATTAGCACGGGATTCACAGATTATGAGAAAGGTCTTCACATCCTCCCTAAACGAAGTTAAGCATCCCCAGTAAAGGGACAGAGAGTCTTTCTTAGTTTAGTAAGAAGCAAAGACTTTGAAACCAGCAACTTCTTGCTGAGTGCTTTGCCTAAAGCTAGTAGGGTACTGGTATTTATTCTACTGGCTACGCTGCATCTGCAGCTGACCCCCAGGATACTGTAAGGAAACTGTCTTCGGCTGCACTGGGCACTCCTCCTTCTTTCCCCTTCCCACTGCCCACTCGAAGACTGTCAAATCTCATAGTGAATGCAATGCTCAGTGCGAGAGACATAAATAAACACCACTTCTTCCCTGAATGATTCAACATGTTGCACCCATGTCGGACTAGAGAATACCATTAGCATGGTAAATTTTAGTTATAAACATTTAGAGTTATTTTTTTCCTTAACTAAATTCTGACACAACTCTATCTCCATGCCTTGAAATAGGATTTTATACTTTTTGTGGAATGGCATGACTCTGTTAAAAAACATAGTAAATACAAGGATGCTCAGGCCAAGGAAAGAAAAAAAGGACTTATGAATAGTATACATACCCTCAGTGGAATTTTCTTACTCTTTCAAGTTTGTCCTCCTATCTAGGTCAAGTTAGCAGTGCTGCCAAAATCTTTAGAGGCATAAGGAAGCCGTTCGCATGCTGATAACCTTGAAAGATGAATGGAAGACTCTCTAAGAGCTTTCCTTAAAGGCTCATTTTGCCTCCATGCAGAGGATATTTGATTAAAAATAAAACGGAGTTGTCAAAAGTGTCAAATTCCACCACAATGCTGACACTCTTTGAACAGACCACCTTACTCCACACACGTTGCTTCAAGTGTAAGCTATTAGGCAACACGAAGACAAATGGGAGCACCATGGTACAGCTGGGTGTGGTAGCCAGAGGACTGCCCATCTTCAGAGGTCTTCCTCTCCTTGAGTGACACCCATGATCCTGTTATGTTACATGGCAAAAGAGATCTGAGACATGTAATTAAGACTACGTGTCAGTTGACCCTGAATAAATCAAAAGAGAGGTGTGAGCGACCCTCAGCTAATCACTTGAGACCTTTCAAAAGAGTTTTCATCAGCCGGTGGCAGAAGAGGACATCTGAGAAATTCAGCCAAGCCAGAGGGCTTCAACATGAGGAAGGTCCTGTGTTACAGAGATGGAGGGAACCATATGGCCAGGACTTGAATGTGCCCACTAGGAGCTGACAGTATTTCTTGGCCAACAGTGAGCCAGAAATCTAGAACTGCAAGGACCACAGTACTACCATCAATCAGAATGAGACGGAAATTAATTCTTTTCAGAACCTCCATCCTAACCCAGCTGACCCCTTGATTTTTACCTGGGAAATCCCATGCAGATAACCCTGTCATACCCGCCCAGATGTTTGATCTACAGAACAATGAGGTAATCATCGAGTAGAATTTCCAGCTCTTACATTTGTGGTAATTTGTCACACAGCAATATAAAATGAACACACTTGGTACAAACTGAGAACTGGTTTCCAAACACTTCCCAGTGTTCTGCTCAGTCTCCTTCCCCACAGAGTCGTACTCATTGATTCCTGAACACACCTTTTGCTTTCTCCCACTCTCTGTTTACCCACATTATTTTTAATCCCCCTCCCCAAGACCCCTTCTCTGTTTTGCCAAGACCTTGAAGCTGACTCGGATCCACCCACTGGAAGGAAAGGGTCCTCATATGGCCTGCAATTCTCTCTCCACAATCAAGGACTCTTCACCTGTGTAATTCATTAAGAATTAATTATGCCCCACTGTGTGGCACCTTTTCCTAGAAGATCTCTACCCTCATTTTATTACCACTCACTTCTCAATTAGTGAGGCTCTTGAAAGCAAGGTTTTATGCCCCACTCTACCGAATACATACCTTGCACATCAGAGGCACCCAATAAATATTTGTTCATTTATTTTGTTCTAAAATATTTCTCTTCAATGTTAATGAGATTAAATGACACTGAAAATCCAAAGAAAACCTCATTAGCTAAGCAGTGGGAATCTCAGCAGTGACCTGCCCCACATTCCACTTGGCCTTTAACTATCGTGAACTCTCTACACACTTAAACTGTCAAAATTAAAAATGTAACTGCAAAAACAATATAATCGCAGAAAATAATTTTTGCCAATTGATTTGTGTGACTTTCATTGACATTGTAAGCACCCAACTATTCCCTGAACTGCCAATTTACATAGAAAGGGCTGTTCTCTCTAGAGGAGATATTAACAGACTATGCTAAGCACACGAATGTGCAGGAAACAGAAGGAGCTTCCATCCAAATGCTGGTAAGAGTTAAGAAAGAGCAAGGATCAGCACAGGCCTGAAGTTACCTGGCGTCGCAGGTCAGGTATATTTGGTATAATCCCTCGAAACACAAATAGGGCTGAAAATCCCAGCTAAGAAATTTACTAAACTAAATGAATCCATTTTAAAGTTTTTGGGGAAAGCAGCAAAAATGCAATTTGGAAAAATAACGGAAGTCAACTTGGCCACAGTTCAGTGCCTGCTCTCCGACGTTCCCCTTCCACCCCACAGCAACACGTCATTCCATAACCCTCTGAAAATTAAGCTTGAACTTTAAAAAGATGGCTATTTTTCTTTGTTTCTCAAAGGAAAATGTAAAATAAAAATCAATTTTATGTGCTCCCAAATATATATATATAGTGTCATAGTACCTGAGGGCTGGCAGAAACTCTGACAGACTATTTTGTTTATTCTTCTACATTAGGCAGGCCCACACTTAATCCTTTCTTGATAGGAAAATCTCTATCATTTTTAAAGACTTTCCGAGAAGGAGATTTCTCAGACTCACTTGAACTCACTAAGGTAGTTAATAACTTTTCTTATTATCTAGCCTAAATCCTTCACACGATGCTAAAGGCTCATTTCTGCTTCTCTGACGTTCACTAGAGGTAGGGGGAATTTATCACTGTCTTTCATATAAGAAATGCTCATACACTGATAATAATTATGGAATCAGCTCTGCAATCTCCTAATGAAATATTCCAAGGCTATTGTGGCTCTCTGCTGAATTTTCTGTAATTTCTGCCCTTCTTTATCTATGAGTCCCCAAAATGGCTGGCAACCACTCTTACAGATTTAATTCCTGATACTGAAGTTACTGGTAGTTCTCATGTATTATACTTTGGGTGTCTGTTCAGGGCCATATTTCAGGAATATGGGATGAAACAAATCATCCTAGGATTTTCCACTCTTACAAATAATTTTACAAAGATAATCTGGTCAGAATGAGTGTTGAGGGTAGCTATGTGTTGTAGAAATAAGTTACAGAGAAAAAAGAAAAGACAACATAAATACACACATCATAGCAGTTGTCTTGCTGCTTCCACCGCCACCTGGTTCTGAGTTCCGACAAGAGTGCATCTCTATTCTTGCAGGATTTTTTCCAAGTTGCTGATGTTGGTCATGCTTAGGCAATGAGGACCTGTCAAGATTGAGTTGAAATGCCCCTCTATTTTATATACCACTCACTGAACCAACTCTGAGCAAAACTGTAGTTGGCATACAGGTGCTGGCTTCCACTGTCTTCACTGTGGTGAGAACAAGACTCCTCTGCATCAGGAGCCAGGTGTCTCCTGGGCTCTTTGCTCTGGTGAGCTTCTCTGTTTCCCAAAGTGCCCTGTGGTCATAGTGATCCACAGGAGACAGTAGGATAGCATTTGAGAGGAAGGGTTTCTAAGTGAGCCACAGAGCTCAGACAGATCCACTGACCTACAAGCCTCCACTTACCACTGAATCAGCAGTAATGATTGTAGCCACCTGACAGGTCATGCCAGTAAAGTACCTAGAACAGATAGTACATAGAGAACACATGGTGGGTGTCAAACATGTGTGTACTCAGACACACATACATACAAACACACAACACCCCAGCAAGAAAAGAGTCTTATAGAAGTCTTTCATTATACAAAATCAGCTTCAGTCACTCACTACTTACTATTGAACACTCGCTGGGGGCCAGATGGGTTAAATATCAGAGTGTAAGATAAACAAGATGTAGCCTCTGTCCTCAAAGAACTGGCATTCCAGCACAGAGAGCAGATGTAGGAAGGCAGATCATTCCAACACAACCCAGCTGGTTCTCTGTGAACTCCCTGAATACAGAAGCACAGTGGCCGTGAGTGCTCTGAAGACCAGAGATCTTACACAGAGGAGGTGACCTTGGAATTTTATCTTCTAAATTATAATTTTTAATTTTAAAAGCATACATCTTTGTTATACATTTCAAAACACAAAAGCCCAGAGAAATAAAATTATGTGTAATCCCATGCCAGTAAACAAACAACTTTGAGTATTTTATGTCTTTCCAGAAATTTCATATTAAATACATACATAAAGTACATATGTTTTCTTAGTAAAGGTGATTTAATACATACTACTTTAAATCTGATTTTTCACTTAAAAATGTAGCATGAACAGTTAACTAAATACAACTTTTTTAAGTAGCTGCATGTTATTCTACCAGATATGGATATGCACTTCCTCTAATCCACATTTCCTCTCACCCATTCCTTTGAGGGCCTCCAACTGGTTTACACCGAACACTTCTTCAGTAGGAAGTAGATTTATTTAAGAGAAGAAGTGGCTTAGTATAAGGGTGAAGAAAGAATCCAAACACCATGGGAGATGGATCCCAGCAAGAAGAATTCCAAGGACACCAATATGGTAGCCGGAGTCTATGTGGATCTGAATTAAGGCTGTAGCAGTACAGAGAGAGGAAGGATCCAGCCCCTAGGATTCATAAGTTCAAATTTACAGAAGTTAGGGGCTGACTGAAGGGAACCAAGGAAGAGGAAGGGCCATGCCTTTGTTTGGGGCTTTATCTCCTCTGTGTTTTTTCACCAGGAAAAGAAAAAAAAAATAAGGAACCCAAGAATAGTGTCTTGGGAAGGATGTGACATTCTGAATTCATTTTAGGATACCCTGAGGCTGAAGCACATATGACACATTGACACGGTGACGATTAGTCCCTGAACTGGTAATGTGTGTCTGCAGCTCTGTTTATGTCCAGGTGGAAATCTGCTCTGGACGTCTCTAGCAAGACTACAGCGGTGAAGCCTCAGGAATGGGGATGATGATCCAGGGAGGGGGTGAGGGTGTGCATGCAAGGACAGACTCAAGAGGAGCCCTGCAATTTAAGACAGAGCAACCACCAGAGTCTCAGAGGTACACAGGAGCACCCTTGATGGGAGCAGGGAAAGAAACTGGCCTTGGAAAAAAAAAAAAAAAAAACTTGGTCAGGATCTTACAACCTCATGCTGCCTGAGGAGTAAGAACCCCCAAGGGACTTGTTAGTTCTTCTGTGGACATGCTCTTCCTTGAAAGGAAGCCACCACCGATGACTTCCTAATAAATGTTAGGACCCTCTGGGAGGCCAGCAGGGATGGAGCAGGACTGAGTGCCAAAGCATCCAAGAGGAGGAGCGAACTGTTGGGGCACAAACATAAAAAGGGGGAGAAAAGGCTTTTATAGTGAAATAAGTCTAGGAACAGCAAGGGAAATGTCTAAACAGGACTCCTTAGTGCAGGACTTTCCAGAGGCTTAAATACACCATTGATATTGACTTCTCCAAGAGAGAAATGTGGTGTATTGCCACTCAAAGACTTCTTGACTGCAGAATTCCCTCCCCATGAAGCACCTGAGCTCAGAGATCACCCATCTTCTGCCAAGGTGGCCTGAGGAATGCCAACCCCTAGGAATGCCAGGCAGGTGCTCCACAGAACCCCAAGCTCAATCACTTACAATAGCAAGACAATGCAGCTAGTTTAACTCACCTGTAACCAAATAGGTCAGACAGCGAAGGAAGAAGAGCAATAAAGCCCAGGAGTATGTTGGTGCCGAAGTACATCAGTCCTGAGACACATGTTTCTTTTGATGTTTTTACAACTCTGAAATCTCAAATCAAGATGTGTGTCAGAGTGGCTGGTATATGACAATCTCTGTTTGCCCTTGGCAATCTTGACAGGTTCTCATTACCTTAGCATGACCAACATCAGCAACTTGGAAAAAAATCATGGAAAAATGGAGATGTACTCTTGTTGGAACTCAGAACCAGATGGCTGTGGGAGCAGATGCCAAGGGGGATGGGGGGGGGGGGCTAAGAAGCATTCAGCACATTCCTGAGCTGGAGCCGGGCAGCTAGCTGCCTTGCAAAGCCAGGTAAAGTGCTGGCACCAACTGCTTTGCATCATTGTACAGATGCTTTTAAGAAACTCCAGTGCCTATAATGGCTCGGATGGCTTAAGATCACGGACATCAATGACAATGAAAAGCCAGGCAGACGAACTGGAGTCTAGACATGGAGAAGACTTAGGAAGACCTCAACCTGCTGTGGCCTCTTTTATTTCCTTTTTCTATAAGCATAACAGTGACAGATGAGGAAACCCTATGTCTTAAGTCCAAAGAGCTCCTTAAACAAGCAAAAAGTAGATTCTTTGTGGTAAGACGCCAGCAGACCATAGTCTAATGAGCATCGGCTTTTCCTTCTTGGTGGTCTATAACAGGGGGGTGTTTAAAATCAACTGTGACTTACAATTAATGAAATGGGTAACTGGCTTTAAATGAATGCATTTCAATGAATTCTCCTTCCTCTCCAAAACATTTTGTGTTTTATTTTTAAATAACTAAAATTTCTAAGGAAACTGGAGTCACTACCCTTACAGTGAAATCTTGAAACCTGCCCCGGGTCCCTTATTCTTTAAGGTTTCCAAATCATCAGCCTCGCCTTGTTGGGGGCCCCAGCAAGCTGCCACCTAAGCAGCAGCTCTTAACAGACCCCCGCCTCTGAGCTTTCCTCAAGAACAAGGCTTCGCACTAGACCAAGTCCCTGGAGACAACCTAGCCTCTTCTAAGTTTGTGTTTTCCTCTGCAATTTCCTTTTTATAGCTGAAGCCAGTGCTGAGGTCACGCAGCCTCGGCTGATCTCAATTACACCCCGCTGAAGCAGTGGGGTGATCCAGCCCTCTCCCCTCCTTGGTTTCCCCTCTATAAAAAGAGGGCATTAGATGAGACTCTCTCCAGGACTCCCTGACATTGGCATTCCACACTCGATGTTATTTGTATTGTATACAAAGTAAACATATCAAAATTAACCATTTTGCCTTAATAAGCAGATACAGTTTTTTACAACACCTGTGGCCTCCTAGCAAACCCCAGAACATTATAAATTAACATTTTTCAAAAAGTCACATAACATAGACCGCCATCACTCTGTATTGCCTTCTGTTTTTCAAAATCGTCTATTTTCTCATCTGGAAAGTAACCAGAAGTGCTAGATCTTAACAAGCTTCCTAAATTGAGATGGGCAATTATGATGAAGTTACTTATTGAGATTACCTACAGACATTGGATTGTAAGGATGTGGAGTTAAGTTCATGGTCTCCTTGTCTGCTGAGGTGTCCCTAGCCTGATGCATAGTGCATACTAGGAGCTAAATGCCGATTTACTAAACAAAGGAACGGATGACTCATTGGCATTATGAAACAGAAACTGAGGGCAAAATGAGCATTTAACTGTCTGCTGCAGTATACCACTACAAATCAGTACAGATGATTGAACTAGACTAATCACTCTTCTGGATTTTCTTCCCTCCAGAACATGATCCTGAAATGTAACAACAAAACTTGCATTGTTGTTAGCCTAGGTGGATGGGTGATTAATATTGAAATTTTCAAGATTATTTGTAATATATGCAGATGCCTCTGCTCAATCCTAATAATAAACCATACAGCTTCAACTGTAGCAAAAGGGGAAAGCTAAGCTAGATATTTTAATTTTCTGAATTTTATTTATGTGTTTTTTAAATTCAACCTCTTGAGAGAAACTTTGAAGGAAACGGATGCAGAGACAGACCCCCGACACCAATATTAACAATTCCCCTCCAAAAAGAGAATGCCATGAGCTCTCTAAACGGGGATGAAACATGTTATTTGGTGGCAGACCAGTTCCTCCCAAGGAGGAAAAAGCTGAAGTTCTTCGGGGTCTTGACTTATGACAAAGGAGAGAAGCTCTTTGGGGTGTGGTTCTGGAAGATGAGCCACAGAGCCCATGACGACCAGTCCTCGCAAGTTTCTCCAGAGCAGAGATGGAACGCTGCTCCCAGACACTGCTCCTTTGTGAGCATGGAGGAAGGAACGCAGCAAACGTACCAGTTGCCCAGAATAAGTGGGGATGATGGGCACAACAGGTAAGTGCTGCCGCTGCCAAGAGACCCAGCAAGAAGTGGGGAAAGGTTTAAATCCCTGCTGCTTTCCTGGTTTGGAAAGCTGATTTTATTTTTATTTTAAAAATAAAAATCAATCCAAAAAAAAAAAAAAACCCCCACACTAGCATTGTTATACAGGGACTTGTTTACCTCTAGCCTCGGTAGATCTTGGAATGGGAAGGGAGGCATAAAAATCACTTGGCATTTGAGAAATACATTCAGATCCTACTATCTTTCCTGATCAGTTTGCTGAAGTCCCAGAATCGTTGTAGGAGTTATCTTTCTCACCAGAGTTCATAAAATTCATCCACTGCACTAATCTGGAAATTCTGTCAGGACAAACTTCCTCTCATATGTCAGCCTCTCAGTTAAAAGAAATATATCGTTTTGTGCACAAAAACAAACAAACAAACAAGGAATGAAGGGATGGTGAGGGGGATGTGATTCTGATATTTTTTAAACCATATGAAATATTTGGGGGGCCAGGGATCTGGGTGTGGCTCAGCGGTCGAGCACCTGCCTGGCATGTGTGAGGCCCTGGGTTTGATCCCCAGAACCTAAAAGAATGCCATAACTATCACCACAGAAATGAACAGCTCAGGTCTATACTGTTTGATTCTACGCGTATACCCACACATTAGCTATTGATAAGCACACACAGTACCGGTTTTGATCAGGTTGGGTAATATAATTGGTCATATGTAACTAAATGCTATAGAATTAAGTGACAAATTACCACCTGATACTGTTTCTTAAGTCATTTCTATAAATCAGAAAACTATAAATTGTATACATTCTTATTCAGGAAGGTTATTTGGTGGGGTGAGGGGGAGTTGGAAACAAAGTTTCATTTCACCCAACAATTCTCACTTATTTATCCTAAACAAAAAATGCAACTGCGATCCTGTCATTATTCTGCAAGAGTTTGGAGTGTGTGTTTGACCAGGAATGCCCATCTTACCATTCCTTCACTGCAGGAAAGTCGAGTAGGGAAAGACAGGTAGGCAAGAGGTGTGCTCACTTCCTTCTCTCTACTCGTGACACCTTTCCACCTTCCCTTGCTCTCTTCTATGTGTGCAGCTGGGACAACTGCTCCTGGTACTGTGCTGAGGCCTTCAGGGAGCAGACTTGACTGATGGCCACAGACCCGGGCCCTCGTCCCTTGTAAATGCATCTCTAAGTCTTCCCACTAGAGAGGAGGCCATGTGGGGTACAGCCAACTGAGACACAGCCTGATTCAGAGCTCATGCTGAATAGCAGCTAGAGATGCTGTCTGTTTTGCCCCTCGTCTCCACGGTCAAAGGCAAGGTAGCCTTCTGGACTCCTCTCTGAGGAAAATGTGATGAACACTCACCCTTCTGAGACCGAACAAGTCAAACATAAGAACTCTGCCAATTCTGCAAGGCTCGAGGTTTCCTAGGCATCTCATCAAAAAGAACAATACCTGCCTACAGAGCACCACATAAATCCATAATAGATAGACAGGCATCATGAGGCCTGCGTCAGTTCACCACACTGAAAGTAGGAAAACTGAGAAACAGGTAAGAGGAAAAGTTGAGAAGATCTAGAGCTTAATGAAATCCCGATGCAAGGAAACTTATTTCTCCACTTCCAAAGAATCACAGCTATAACCAGGAATATATTTTAACAAAATATTTCAATGGACTAAAGCTCTCCAACTATGTAAATAAATCATATCCCCAAAACAAACCCCATCTGACTGTTCTGACCATGAAAATATCCCTAATATCTGAAGAATTAGTCTCTTCACTGTCTTTCCCAAAGAAACTCCCATGAGTTGGGAAGAGTTATTCTGTGGGCAAAAAAACCCAGAAGATACATGCTGTTTAAACTGGCAGTTTATCATCTTAAACATGTACACGTGTGTGTGTGTGTGTGTGTGTGTGTTCCGATGATGTGTCTCTCTGTCTTTGAATGCAGGCTGTGCCCCAGAAAAGAAGCTTACTTGACATATGAAATTTATTCACCTATCTATGTCCTGTGTTATCACACAGTTACGTACATTCAATATAGATTTGGGATATTGCAGGGTTTTTTTTTTCATTTTAAATATTAGTATTCAATACTTCTATAACTGAAGTACATTGTACATTAAAACATTTTAAAAGTCATAAGTCATTTTCTAAGTAGCTGAACAAAAAAAGGAAAAATGTTGCACTATGTCAATGAAGATAAAATATAGGCCCCAGTTCTCAAAAAATCAGAGTTGTACAAAGGGAAACAAATACTAATTTTTAGGGCCACCTAATTCCAAACAACTTGTTAGTCAGCTTTCCGTTGCTGAGAACAAAATGCCTGAGAACACCAACTGAAAAGAAAAAAGATTCATCTTGGTTTGTGGTTTCAGAGGTTGCGGTCCATGACCACTTGGCCCCTTCAACCTTTGTTGAGGCAGAACATCATGGAGGGGAGCATGTGGTACCCAGGAAGCAAAGACAGACAAAGTAAGGAAGGGTCCAGGGATAAGCTATGGCTTTCCAGAACCTGCCCCCGTGACCTACCTCCTCCCAGGAGGCTACCTCCTGTAGTTTACACCACTTCTCAATAATGCTATAAAATGATTAATCCATCAGTGGGTTAATCCACTGATGAAGTCAGAGCCCTCCTGATCCAGTCACTTCCCAAAAGCTCTGCCTCTGAACACAGCTGCCCTGGGGACCAAACCTTCAACACATGAGCCTTAGGGGGACACTTCAGTTCCAAATTACAATGGAACTCAACTACAAAAGGCACAGTGATGCTTTCCTTCCACTTAGTAAAGAAAAAGTCCTACGCAATGAGAGACTTTACAGTTATTAATGAATAAAAGAGTTTGTGAGACAGGCAAGGACAATCTGAGTCCTCACCTACTATAATAATCCAGATGACTTCTGATATTGGGTGACTGTGTAATCCCAAAAGTGATAAAAATAGACTATCCATTTTTAATGGAGATATTTTGCATGCCATATATTAGACCAGGGGAAAAAATAAAAGAAATGTTTTACTATTTCTAAACACACTCGGCTCTTAATAAAATATCAATGATTAAATTTACCTAATTTTTGTTCTATTTTGATGAATTAAATTTGATTATTTCCTGTAGCAATTAATTTATCCAAGAAACATTTTTCTGCTATTTTAATCCAAGCTCCCATTATATCTAATGAACTCCTATTGAAGTTCCAGCAATGGATTATTATTCTAAAATTACATTATATTCAAAGTAAAATGAGTCCAGTCTTGTCTTAAACACATAGTCAGAATTGCTGTGGGCAACACACATCAGTAAAAAGCCCACAGGGCTTCTGAGTTCTAGTGCAGCATGGAAGGAGCTTGGAATTTGTCTCTCTGTGCTAACAACAAGTAGAAAGCTAAACAAACCGAAAAATCCACACTCTTCCTAGGTCTTCCAGAAAAGTGAGGTCACAGGCCGTGCCACTGCCTTCAGAAGTAAAGAGTCAGGTGGACACAGAGAGTCACAACTCACAGAGACCTGTGCTGGTATAGGAAACCCAAGTTAAAATATGGACAGATTTCTGGAAGTTATGCATCGACAGTCTCAGAAATAAAAACAGGGGGCCAGTCCTAGGGGAGACCTATGCTTTTGTAGGTTTTACCTCTGGTTCTCACAGTGAGTATCAGGGGAAAAACTCTTCTTGCTTCCAGAAAGAGGAGAGGAAGGGAACCATTTTGAAATATGGCAGAACATCATCAGTTCTTTCCTTCCTTCAAAAGAAGCTACTTTAAAAGCCAAAACTATTGGTGTTTTATTGCACTTAACTGGGGGAAGGAAAATACCCAACTCCAGCATGCCAGAAGCTTCCATATGAGAGGAGTGAACTACCTAATTCCACCCCAGTCTAGTCCTCCTGTCCCGCCTGGAATGTGGCCTGAGAAGCATTTGTAAAGTTCACCGTCCAGAGGCACAAGCTCACTAAAAGACAGAACACTAATCTTAGGACTATAGGATGCTTCCCCTCTCACTTCACCTCACCACCACATTACTAAAGGTTTATTTACTTCGTTTTGTTTTATTTTGTTTTTCTGTTTTACCCACTATATTGTGTCTGGCCATCAAAAAAAATTACAAGTCAGACTAAAAGCCAAAAATATAATTAAAAGAAACAGTTTGAAGATACAGAGCAAGCATCATAACCTGATTCCAATATGGAAGGAGTGTTAAAATTACCAAACTAGGGAATTTTAAAACACTATGATTAATATGCTTCTGATGCTTAAATGCTTATGTCCCTTCCAAAATTCATGTGTTAGAAGCTTATATAATACAAAAAGCTCATATAAAACAATGAGGTGGGGAGGTGGAACTTAATGGGAGGTGTTAGGTCAGGAGGCCCTGCTCTTATAAAGGGATTAATATGATTACACAAAGGTTTTTTTGGAAGTGAGTTCACTATCTCCTGCTCTTCTACCTGTGAAGACCAGATCATGTCCCCTTTTGCCCTTCCACCTCTGCCCTGAGATCACAAGGCACATGAGATTCTAGGGCCTTGATATCAGTCTTTCCAGCCTCTAGGAGTATAAGAGATTAAATTCTGTTTTTTTTTTATAAATTATTCAGTCTTAGGTCTTCTGTTTTAGCAGCAAAAAAAGGACTGACATATGCTAAGCACTTAATGGATACAGCAGTCCGCGTGCCAAAACAGAGGGGCACGGCGAGAAGAGATGGGAATCTAAGAAGGAATCCAAAGAAAAGTAAGGATACCAGAAGGGAAAGAAAGAAAGGGATAAAAAAAAATATTTGATACAATAATGACTGATACTTACCCCAAACTGATGTTAGAAATCAAACCACAGATCCTGGAACCTAAGAGAATTCCAAGAAGAAATGCTTTGATTTGGATGCATTGGTGCTATCGGAAGGTAGCTTAACTTTTAGGAGGTGGAGCCTCGAAGAAGTCCTTGGGCCTTTTGGATATGTGCTTGAGGGGGTCATTTTAAACATCCATGGTCTAAATATATCACTTAAAAGACAGACTGTCAGGGGGGGGGGGAACACCCAACTATATACTATCTACATGAAGCCCATTTTAAATATAAAGACACATAAAAGTTATAGGTAAAGGTCTAACAGTCTCTCAGTCTCTCTGCCTCCTGGTTCATGACGTAAATAGCTTGCTCTGCCACAAGCTCCCTGTCATTGTCACCAGTGCCCCAACCATAGCTCCACAGTCATGGGACCTATTGATCTTGGACTGGAATCTTCAACGCAGTGAGCTAAAAACCTTCTCTTGCTATAAACAAGTTGCCTCAGGCATTTCACAGTAGTAACTCAAAGTCAATACAAGGATAAAGGGAGGAAAACTGATCATATGCATATGACAATTAAATTGCAGAAAATCAAGGATAAAGAATAAAATCCTGAAAGAAGCCAGAAAAAAAAATTACCCACAGAAGAACAAAGATGAAAATAGCATCCAGTTTATATTCAGAAACCAACAAACAGGAAGAGTATTATTGGAAAAAATCCCACCAAACTGGAGTCCTATACTCTGAGAGATTATCCTTCAAAAGTGAAGGGAAATGAAGACCTCCCCAGACAAATAAAATCTGGGGGAATCTGCTTCCAGTGGAGCTGTGTTCCAAGAAACATTAAACAAAGCTCTTCAGAAAGAAGGAAAATGAAACAGATCAGAACTTAAATCTACATAAAGGAAGAGCATCAGAGAAGAATTAAGGGAGGATAAAATTTTGATTTTTCTTATTCATAATTGATCTAAGAGACAGGTTGGTTCAAAAATAATAGCAATAAAGTATTTGAGAATTTTTTACAGTAGCATAAAATTAAATAAATGAAAGCATTGACCCAGGATAGGAGGGAGGAACTTGGATTATTTCGTTATTTCAAGGTTACTTATGCTATGTGTGACATGGTGTAGCCTTGCCTAACACTGTGCTTGAATTGGTTACAAATGTATATTGAAAACCCCAGAGCAACCACCATAAAAGCCTGTTAAAAACGGTGTGACCGATATGACATGAAAAGAGAGAAAATAGAATGAAATGAAGTACGCAGCTAAAACCTCCAAAAGAGAGAAAATAAGTAGAAGACAAAAATAGGAACAAAGAACGAGGGCAATAAATGGACAACAGAAACAAATGTGGTATGAACTTATCCAACCATAGCAATAGTCATTTTAAACATCCACGGTCTAAATATACCAATTAAAAGACAGACTGTCAGACTGGGGGAAAAAACACCCAACTATATACTATCTACATGAAACCCATTTTAAATATAAAGACACATATAAGTTATAAGTAAAGGGCTAATAGTAATAAATATAAATAATAATTTTTAATGTATAAAATTGAGGGAATATGCTTTCCAGATCAAAATATATGAGACATACTACTAAAAGTTCTATACAGATTTAATATGATTCCTACTAAAATTCCAGAAGACGTTATTCATAGAAATAGAAAAAGTACTCATGAAATTCATTTGGAAAAATAAAAGGCCCAGAATATCCAAAGCAGTCCTTCACATGAAAAGTGAAGCAAGAGGCATCACAATACCAGACCTTAAATTATACTACAGAGCTATAGAAACAAAAACAGCATGGTAATGTCACCAAAACAGATGTGGAGACCAATGGTACAGAATAAAAGACACAGAGACACATCCACATAAATACAGTTATCTCATCAATGGACAAAGTTGCAAAAATCCCACATTGGAGAAAAGGTAGCCTCTCTAACAAATGGTGCTGGGAAAACTGAAAATCCATATATAGTGGAATGAAATTTAATCCCTATCTCTCACCCTGCATAAAACTCAACTCAAAGTAGATCAAGGACCTAGGCATTAGACCGGAGACCCTGAAACAATAAGCCCAAATCTCTATCATGTCAGCTTGGGAACCAAATTCCTCAAAAAGACTCCAAAAGCACAAGAAGTAAAATCAAGAATCAATAAATGGTAAGGTATCAAACTATAAAGCTTCTTCAAAGCAAAGGAAACAATCAAGTATGTTAAGAGAGAGTCTATTGAATGGGAGAAAATCTTTGCCACCTGCACCTCAAATAGAACATTAATCTCCAGGCTATATAAATAACTCAAAAAAATTTAACATCAAAAAACCAAATAACCCAATCAATAAATGGGCAAAGGAACTGAATAGGTACTTCATAGAGGAAGAATACAAATGGTCAACAAATATGTGAAAAAATGTTTGACATCTCTAGCAATTAGAGAAATGCAAATTAAAACTACCCTGAAACTCCATCTTACTCCAGTCAGAATGGCAATTATCAAGACTACAAGAAATAATAAATGTTGGTGAGGATGTGGGTAAAAGGGTACTCTCATACATTGCTGGTGGGACTGTAAACTGCAAGCACTCTGGAAAGCAGTATGGAGATTCCTCAGAAGACTTGAAATGGGACCACCACTGGTTATCTCCCTCCTTGGCATTACTCAAAGGACTTAAAATCAGCATGGTAAGTGACACAGCCATGTCAATATTATTTATAGCAACTCAATTCACAATAGCTAACCTACAGAGCCAACCTATATGCCCTTCAATAGATTAATGGATAAAGAAAATGTGGTATATACACACAATGGAGTATTACTCAGCCATAACAAAGAATGAAATTATGGCATTTTCCAATAAATGGAACTAGAGACTATCACACTAGGTGAAAAAGCCAATCCCAAAATACTAAAGGCAAAATATTCTCTATGATAATGTGAATGCTAACACATGGGGAGGGGGAGAACAGATGTTCTTTGGGTTAGACAAAGGGGAATGAAGGGATGAGTTGGGGGATGAGAATGGGAAAGACAGTAGAACAAATCAGACATAACTTTCCTATGTTCGTATATGAATACAGACCAGTGTAATTCCACAACACGTACAACCACAATAATGAGAAATAATACTCCATGTTTGTATAATGCCGAACTACACTCTACTGTCATATATAACTAAAAAGAACAAAAAAAATATATGAGACAAAAACTAATATATCAGTAAGGATAAATAAATAGGTCCACTATGATAGCGGGAACTTCAACTTCTGACTACCAGAAATAGGCGGATTTAGCAACAGAAAATGAGTAAGGCCATAGATAAACTTAACCACATATAACTCAATCATTTGACATGACAGACATCTATTGACTGCTAAGATCAAAAAGAAAGGGAACATCTTCCCTCACATCGTTCCTTTTCAACATTATATAAGAAGCCCTACCCAGTGAAATTAAAGACATTCAAATTGATGGAAAAAATAAAACTCTCTTGGTTCCCAGATGACATACATCATGATAGTCTGTGTGAAAAATCTGAAAGAATCATCAAAAATCTCTAGGAACTAATAAACAATTGTAGCAAGGTTGCAGGATACAAGATTAATGTACAAAAATCAATCACATTCCAATACACCAGCACTGAACTAATGGAATTTGAAATTAAAAACACGCTATTTACATTAGCACCCCCAAAAAGGTAAAATTCCAATAAAATTCATCCAAGATCTATATGAAGAAAACTACAAAACTGATAAAAAAAATCAGAGAACTGTTTAGAAGGAGGGGTATTCCATGTTTGTGGATAGAAAAATTCAGTATTATCAAGATGCCAGTTCTTCCTGGCTTTACCTGTAAATTCAAGGAAATACCAATCAAAATCCAAAAAAGTTACTTTAAGGTTATTGGCAAATTGATTCTAAAGTTTATATGAAGAGATAAAAGACCAGAGAAGCCAACTCAATATTGAAGGAGGAGGAACTGACACTACCAAACTTCAAGACTCACTATTCAGCTACTGTAATCAAGTTAAGGTAGTATTGATACAAGAACAGACAAACGGACATTGATACAAGAATAGACCAACAATAGCCCAGGACAAGAACCATATGATCTTTGGCAAAGGACCAAAGGATATAAATGAAGCAAGAGAGCCTTTTCAAAAAATGGTACATGAACAACCGGACACCTACAGGCAGAAAGAAAATGTAAACACAGACATTATATGCTTTACAAAGAGTAACGAAAATGTATTGTAGACCTAAATAGAAAGCAGTAAAACTCAAGACAACAACAAGACAAAAACCTAGATGAGCTTGGATATGGAAATGACTTTTTAGGCACCGCATCAAAAGTAGGATCTCTGAAAGAAATGATTGATAAGCTCACTTCATTAAAATTTAAAGCTTCTCTACCAAATACTTCAAAAGAATAAGATGACACAGACTGAGAAAATATTTGCATAAGATATATTTGAGAAAGGACTTTTATTTAAAAAATACAAATAATTCTTAAAATTCAACAACAGCCTGATAAAAATTGAGCAAATACTTGAACAGGAACCTCAGCAAAGAAGAAATACAAATGGAAAGTAATTTTGTGAGAAAATATTCAACATTGTGTGTCACAATGGAAATGTAAGCTGAAACAACAATGAGATACCACTGTATACCTATTAGAATGGATACAATTTTGAACTCGGAACATACCAAATGTTGGCAAGGATATAAAACAAGAACATTCTCATTCATTGCTGGTGGGAATACAAAACGGTGCTGCCACTTTGAAGGACAATTTGGAAATTTCTTGTGAAATTAAACATACTCTTACCAAATGATCTAACAATCATGCTCTTTGGTATTTACCCAGATTAATTGAAAATTTATGGCCACACAACAACCTGCACCAGATGCCTACAGCAACTCTGTTTTTAATTCCTGAAATTTAAAAGCAACCAAGATGTCCTCAGTAGGCAAATACATAAACAAACTGTGGTATATCCAGAAATGAGATGCTACTCAGTGCTAAAAGGATATGAGCCAGCAGGCTATGAAAAGACACAAAGGAACTTTCAACTCAACTTTTAAGTGAAAGAAGCCAATATGATTCCACCTGCATGGCATTTTAGCAATGGTAAAACTATAGACAGTAAAAAGATCAGTGGTTACCATGGTCAGGAGAGTGGGATGAACAGTGGAACACAGGATATTTAGGGCAATGAAAATAGTCTGTATGATACATGATGGTGGATACATATCATTATACGATTCTCAAATACTCTACAAAGGATCCGAGAGTGAACCCTCATGATAACTACAGGTGTTAAGTATAATGATGTGTCAGTGTATGTCGTAAACATAACACTCAAGCGAGGGGTTTTGACAGTGGAAGAAACTATATGTTTGTGGGAGCAGAAATCTCTGAACCTGCCACTCAGTTTTGCTGTGGACCTAAAATGCTTTAAAAATTAAAGATCATTTTTTTAATTTTTGTTTTAACAAATATACTTTTTATTTTTTTTTAAAAGAAGTCCGCAGTGAGCAATTTATCCCTTTCACTCTCTCCGTGTAACTTAATAAATCCATTTTAAGCATGTAGCATTTGTTTCTTGGAGTTGCCTTAACAAAATCCCATGAACTGGATGGCTTAAACAATAGAGATTTATCCTCTCCCAATTCTAGAGGACAGAAGTTAAAGATTATTGTGTCATTAAGGATGGTTCTTTCTGAGAACTCTAAAACAGAATTCATTCCAGGGGTCTCTGTTGCTTCTGGTGACTTAATGGCAATCTCTGACATTCCCAATACCTGCTTTCACGTTCTCCCCAAGTATATGTCTCTGTCTTCAAATTTCTTTTATTTTTCTAAGAACAGCACTCACACTGGACTAAGGGCTCACATTACTGAACTACATCGTATCTACAACAACCTTATTTCCAAATTCCAAGAACACATTCTAAGGCACTCAGTGTAAGGACTTCAGCATATGAATCTGGGGGCAGGAGGACACAACCCAACCCATAACACCTATTACACACATAGCACTGTGTTGGGCTCTGTTGGTACTCCAAAATATGAGAGGTGTCCCCCAAAAGCTCATGTGTGAGACAAAGCAAGAAAGCTTAGAGGTAAAATGAGTGGGTTATGAGAGCCTCAACCTAATCAGCACATCAGTCCTCTGACAGGGATTAACTGGGTGGTAACTGTAGGCAGATGGGGTGTGGCTGGAGGAGGAGGGCCCACAGGAGACATGGTTTGGGGGTTTATATTGTGTCCTTGTTGAGCAGCATATAGTTTCTCTCTGCTTCCTGGTGCCTCTGAGCTGCTTTCCTCCGCCACATTCTTCCACCATGATGTTCTACCTCACCACAGGCCCAAAGCAATGGAGTTGGCCATCTATGGACTGAGACCTCTGAAACCATGTGCCCCCAATAAACTTTTCCCCTTAAAACTGTTATTTTCAGGTCTTTTGGTCACAATGGTGAAAAAACTGACCTAAACAATATCATAAGGTTATCTGCTTTGGAGTACAGGACAAAAATTATATGTAAACATAGTGACAACACAATTGATTTTACAAGAAAGTATAGGTACGAGGGCAAAATCAGAAGTACAGGCCCTGGGGCTGGGGCTGGGGCTCAGTGGTAGAGCTCTCGCCTAGCATGTGTGAGGCCCCGGGTTCAATCCTCAGCACCATATTAAGATAAATAAATAAAGGTATTAAAAATTTAAAAAAAGAAGTACAGGTACTGGGTGGTATGAGTTTCAAGGAGGGTGTTAAGAAACGGTGTACAGGTCGGGAAGGACCACTTGCAGGTGGAGGTAGACCACTTCTATGATCAGAAGCGTGTGCAAACTCCTCATAGGAGCCCTAAGGAGGGTGCAGACACCTGATGTCAGTAAGAGCAGCAAACATCCCCACTGCTGCCTCTGGCATGCACTTCCTCCGTAGGGAAGTGAGTCACCAAAGGTCAAAAAGAAGAGGGATTATCAGAGAGCAGGTGATAAGCCTGGAAAAATCAGAGATGGGTCTAATTACAGCAAACCCTAAATAATAAACATGGGCTCTCGGTGAAGCTGAGCCTCTGCAGGTTTTGCAGCCAGGAAGTGGAGAGACAAAGGCAGCATCTGAGAAAGACTCACTGGCCCGGCTCCGAGGATTCCACCGGAGGGAGACCCACCCATTCAACAAACATGTTGAGCTGCATCTTCCCTGCACCCGAGGAGCTAGTACACAAGTATTCTTTCTAAAATAAAGGATCATATCCCCATTTATAAAAAGAGATAAGGAACCTTCCTGAAATGTGAATAATCTCAGGAAACTGGGGAGCAAGCTGCTTTTATCTGTTTGGGGTTGGTTTTGATTTTGGTTTCAGTCCCCCTTCCTGGAGCTTTATTCATGAATCCTTGATGCAGGATTTGCCTTCACTGTCCAGCAAACTGCTCCTTCTTGCACTCAGCGAACCACAAAGACAAGGCTGTGAGACCCTGTGTTGCACTCAAAAGGAGGACTGGGGTGGGAGCAAACACAGCTCTGTGCGAATCAAACCCTCCCCCAGTCGTCCCAGAGGCAGGCTCTCAGGGCGGAAAACAAACATAATTAAGTAAAACTGTATTGCTCAAATTTCCAATTACATAAATCAATGGTGTCTTTCTCTATACTATACCATATACTGTATATCACATGGATTTATAGGCTTCAGGACTGATTGAACCCACTGCCATCTGTGTTACATCAGCAGGTTCTGTATCTCTCGGTGTCAGCAAAAAAAAAAAAAAGACAGTTTTACATTCAAGATGAAATCACATTGTATTTTCAAAGCACATGTCATCTCGAAAAATTATGCTTAGGCAGGATTTTTCGTGTAAATAATTCTCAACTGGGCAATCTATCAGAGGCTGCATTTTTCTTTCTCCCTCTTTATTTTTTAAGGTTGACTTAGTGGGTTTTTCCTTTCTTTTTTAAATAAAAGAATAAACCTTAAAAGCTCATCTCTAATGGCAGGCTTGGTAAGAAAGATCAGGGGAAATTCCTTTTTGGAAAATGATATCCTTAAATGATTACAGTTTATCATCTAGGTTCTTGATTCAATAGATAGGAAAGTTTTAATGCTTATCTTCCATTGACATAGAGAACCTATACAAATCCTGCAAGTAATCTATTAGTCTACTTATCTTCTATTTCCTCTTGACATTTTTCCTCTTTTATTTTTATAAAGCTGGAGAATTTTAAATTTGGATTATTAAAGATGTTCTTCATCAACTAGAGCCTACCATTTAAATAATGAAACTCATGACTTTTCTATTGTTTAGTGTAATTATCAAAGCAATATAAGAACTTTATAAAAAGTTATAAAATGAGAGAATCTCCTATCAATCTCTACCTTCTAATAGAGTTAATATAGTAACTTTTAGAATATTTCTTTCTAGTACTTTCTGACAAGTAAATATTTTATTGTAATTATAGTCATTACAAAATTTGGCACCCCACTTTTTTTTTAGTTATGGGAGGGTTCTAGTAATCATGATCCTTCTTCCTAACACAGGCCTCTGGCTCTCCGGAGCCCAGCCTAGGAAAGGAGCAGAGCATGGGGGCGTTGGCGGGTTTGGCATCAGCATCTCCTTGGAGAGAAATGCGCCTACCCAAACCCAAGAACACAATGGGGAGTCCCCAAAGGTACCCCTGGAAAAGCCTCTTGGACCAGACTTGGAGGGAAAGGGGTTGGAAGGTCCGATGAGGGAGTCGGGTCTAGCCTGAAGCTGTCATTCCTGGCCAGGGTGCAGGCCTTTGAAAAGCATGGCTGCAGCTGAACAGGACGGAAGAGGAAGGGAAGGGACCCGCTGATGGAGGGCAGGCAGGGAGCAAGGCTCCTTGATTCCTGCTCATAGACTAGAGACCCAAGTGACAGAGTGACAGGGCTGGTAGGGAGACTTGACTTAGCAGCTGAAGAATAAAATGACCCAAGGTCACAGTTGTTCTCACTTTTCACCCCAGGAAGCATCTCCTACCACCCTGGCTTCTGATCCACCCCCACAGAAAGGAGACCAGTTCTCCTTTCTGCTCACCAACTGCAGTCACCAAAGACACAGGTGGGGCCCCTCGCATTGGTCTGTGGGGTGCCGCCCGGCGAAGGCAGGCTCCTTCCTCCCCACTTCACCGCCCCTTCCAGGCCTGAGTGGCAGAGTGAACGAGTGGACTTGGGCACTGTTGGGCCTTGTCCTCTCTGCAGGCACTTGGGAGAACCAGGTCCCAAGGACTAGAGGCAGAGCCTGGGTTTGGGAACAGGCAGGAAGGGGAGGGGCGGAAGGGCAGGGGGAGAAGGAGGCCTCACTTCCCTGCAGGCTGTGGCCCCCTGGTTGCACTGGAGGGTCAGGAGTGGTCCTGCTTTGCCTTCTACTTCCCACTCATTATTACCCTGTGTCTGTTTCTACCTTGGGAGTCCCAATGGACAGAGTAGGGAGGACAGAGGAAGTAGGCAGACTGGGCCTCCAGTAATAATTCCCCCACAGCACCCAAGACACCATCAACACCCATCTGTTCTCCTACTAGCATCATCTCAAAGCTGGGTCTGAGGCCCACATCCGCACTAGACTCTAATTCAGCCCACAACCTGCTCCTCCTTACCTGCCTATCTATAAAGTCAACTTTTAAAATGAAAAGATTTCCCCAAAAATTGCATTTCTAACTTTTTAACATTATTATTATTGTTATTATTATTATTTTGTGTGTGTGTGTGTGTGTGTGTGTGTGTGTGTGTGTGTGTGATACTGGGGATTGAATCCAGGGCCTTGTGCCTGGTAGGCAAGCACTCTACCACTGAGCCACATCACCAACCCTTACATATTTTTAAAAAGTATCATGGTATCTGGAAAACAATGGGCACTAATCCACTGATGGCAATATTTGACTGGAACAGAGAGAGCTACCCCTGGGAACTGCTCCCCACCCCCAAGGGTCCCTGCCTCTGACATCTCCAACCAAAGACCAAGGCCAAAGATAAGGGCCTTTCAGTTTCATGCTCTGACCATTGTTGATCTTAGAATAGCTAAGAGATAGACACATCTTCTACCTGTGTCTCTAGCAATGGTGGAAATATGAAAGATAAAGAGAACACATATTTCAAGAAAATAAATACATTCTTACATGTTCAGTATGGTGGAGAAAGGTCCCCTTCCCTTATTTAGTTTTCTTCCTGTTGACTTAGTCATGTAGACAAAGTGATATCACTTTTAAAATGGTACTATGGATAAGTGACTTCTTTGGTAGAGTTAAAATAGCCTAGGTTGTACAAGTCTACACACACACACACACACACACAAAAAAAAAAAAAAAAAAAAAAAAAACCTCTAAAAAGTTTGGAGGTATTATTATAATTATTATTCACTAATTTATGTAGGAGCTTTTATGCATAGATAGCATCTAAACTTTTGAGGTAGTTTTTCACTCTTCCCACTTTACTAACAAGAAACAGACTGAGGGATTTTCATTGATGCATCTGCAATTGTCTCTGATTAATAGGGGTCAAGTCAGGATTTGAAAATAGCTCTACTTGTCCCCAAACTCTAGCTCTTCCCAGCATGGCACCGCTCCAGGCTTTCAGATCAGAACCACAGGGGAAGAGAGTTATGACAACCATTTTCACATGTTATTCCAAAGTCGTTTATTTTATTGTAAAAAAATTATAATAATAAGATGTGGGCCAAGACTTACATATTATAGAATATAACCATGCTGGTAAGGTTAGTTACCAAGCTAGTTTCTTACACTAACCACTTGGAAGGTGGTGAACAGGAGCGTGGCCAGTGCCCATTTTCAGTGGAGGACTAGGATCCCAGACGTTCTAGCCCGGGCATGTTCAAACTGTGTTCCTCGGAACCCTAAGAGTTGAACAGAGGAGCTTCTGCCTCATTCATGGCCTCCTGCCACCAGAACCATTCACTGTGATCTGCTCCATTCGCTTACACTCCCCAGTGAGTGTAAGAAAAACTGTGACAGCAACAGTAAGTTTGAAAACTACAGAGCTAGTCCAATCACTCACTTTGTAAAAGAAAAAGAACTTGAAATTTTAAAGATCTGGATTGACGTCCCCCAAATCCCACACGGATGTCAGAGGCAGAGTTAGCCCTGACACTCCCCTCGGCACTTGAGACTGATTCTCCTGAGTCTGTGGTCAGCCAATGGGAACGAGCAGAGGCATGATGTGCTGTAGGCCCTGCCATCCCGCACTGCTGTCCTGGGTTGAACGCTTTCCTGCCTAACGTATGCTGGATTGGGGGGTGAGGACCAGGGAAGCACAGAGATGGGGCTCATTTTTTTCTAGGAATGTCAAGGTTTATTTGATGCCCACAAATGTTTCTACTTTGACTCATCTCAAAATAATCTTCATCCCTTTCCAGATATGAGAATAGCCTTCAGTGATCATAAAAACTGACGAAACTTACATGGGAGGGAGCCCTGGACTGAAAACAGCCTTCTGTGAAAAATAGGTCATAAAAATAATCTGGAATTTAACCAGCTAGTAATCTACTTACAGTATATGAAAAGGAAACAAAAAAATTAATGTAAATTAAAGGAAAATTTAAAGACACTTAGGAAAATATCAAATGTGAGAGCAATTGTACTGATACTTCACAATGCTCAAGTGTGATTATCATTTATCATCATGTGCTATACAAAATGCACTAGTAATTCTGACCAAAGTCAAGCATGCAATTTAGTAATTCCACACATGCATAGAGTTGTCTTTTTGAGTTGGCACAACAATTTGTTTTTCACAACTTCAAAATTGGCTCAAAGCCACAATATCATATTAATGACGTCCCCTCTGGTGACGCAGGGTCCCAAGTGCTCCTGATACTACCAGAGACTGGCTTTGACATTATTGCTTCTATCTTATTTAATGATATTACTGCAGCATTTTATTAAAACAATTCCAACCTTTTGTCCTATGGTTTATGAGGTAAACAATCATCCAACAAAACCAAATTTGACCACATAAGGAAAGGACATGGCCCAGAGTGTGCCCCACCAAACTACTAGACCTCAGTGATTTTGCTAATAATACAAAATTCCTCAACAGCCAGCCAATTCAATTAAATACCTAATTCCCTGTCCTGATGAAGCAGTTGTTGAATTAAATCAATCAACTCTATTGTTCCATGTGGCTTCGTGTGATTTTTAGTTCTAGTGCTGAAAAAGTAACTCAAAACCTGCAATTAAAATCGATCCTCAATAAACCTGGGTCATCTCCAGGACCATTTCAATCACCTCTCTAAACCCCTCTAGTCCTTCTGACACCTTGATGTCTCCACAGAGCCCCAGAAAGAGCATCCTAAGAGGCCCTGGGCATTGAGCCACCCTCCAGACCTTGTCTTTTGGTCCCATCAAAACTCCTTGGAGGATGGGGATCATTCCCCAGCGTCACTTCCCACTCTGCTTTGCACCATTCCCTCTGCAAGCTTCAGCACACCTCCCAGGCCATATGCCCCTTGTGGAGAGAACCTCTTACCTGCGCAGGCCTCACACACCTTAGTAGTTGTTGCAGAAATGAAGGAGTGGTTATCTCATCTCCTGCCCCCAGATAAGAAGGACATAAAAACTGCTGAGGACAATAGTAACAAAAACAGCATGGTACTGGTACCAAAACAGGCAGGTGGACCAATGGTACAGAATAGAGGACACAGAGACTAATCCACAAAGTTACAACTATCTTATATTTGATAAAGGGGCTAAAAGCATGCAATGGAGGAAGGATAGCATCTTCAACAAATGGTGCTGGGGAAACTGGAAATCCATATGCAACAAAATGAAACTGAATCCCTTTCTCTCGACATGCACAAAAGTTAACTCAAAATGGATCAAGAAGCTAGATATAAAATCAGAGACACTGCGTCTGATAGAAGAAAAAGTTGGCTACGATCTACATATTGTGGGGTCGGGCTCCAAATTCCTTAATAGGACACCCATAGCCCAAGAGTTAATAACAAGAATAAACAAATGGGACTTACTTAAACTAAAAAGTTTTTTCTCAGCAAGAGAAACAATAAAAGAGGTAAATAGAGAGCCTACATCCTGGGAACAAATTTTTACCCCTCACACCTCAGATAGAGCCCTAATATCCAGAATATACAAAGAACTCAAAAAATTAAACAATAAGATAACAAATAACCCAATCAACAAATGGGCCAAGGACCTGAACGGACACTTCTCAGAGGAGGACATACAATCAATCAACAAGTACATGAAAAAATGCTCACCATCTCTAGCAATCAGAGAAATGCAAATCAAAACCACCCTAAGATACCATCTCACTCCAGTAAGATTGGCACCCATTATGAAGTCAAACAACAATAAGTGTTGGCGAGGATGTGGGGAAAAGGGTACACTTGTACACTGCTGGTGGGACTGCAAATTGGTGAGGCCAATGTGGAAAGCAGTATGGAGATTCCTGGGAAAGCTGGGAATGGATCCACCATTTGACCCAGCTATTGCCCTTCTCGGACTATTCCCTGAGGACCTTAAAAGAGCGTACTATAGGGATACTGCCACATCAATGATTATAGCAGCACAATTCACAATAGCTAGACTGTGGAACCAACCTAGATGCCCTTCAATAGATGAATGGATAAAAAAATGTGGTATCTATACACAATGGAGTATTATGCAGCACTAAGAAATGACAAAATCATAGAATTTGGAGGGAAATGGATGGCATTAGAGCAGATTATGCTAAGTGAAGCTAGCCAATCCTTAAAAAACAAATGCCAAATGTCTTCTTTGATATAAAGAGAGCAACTAAGAACAGAACAGGAAGGAAGAGCATGAGGAAAAGACTAACAGTAAACAAAGACGAATGGGGGGAGAGAAAGGGAGAGAGAAGGGAAAGTATATGGAAATGGTAGGAGACCTTCAATGATACACAAAATTATAAGAGGTTGTGAGGGACAAGGGGGAGGGGAAAAAAGGGGGAGAGAATTGAACAACAGCAGAGGAGGTAGAGAGGGAAGATGGGAGGGGAGGGGAGGGGGGATAGTAGGGGATAGGAAAGGTAGCAGAATACAACAGTCACTAATATGCCATTATGTAAAAATGTGAGTGTGTAACCCATGTGATTCTGCAATCTGTATTTGGGGTAAAAATGGGAGTTAAAAACCCAATTGAGTCAAATGTATGAAAGATGATATATCATGAGCTCTGTAATGTTTTGAACAATCAATAAAAAAAAAACTGCTGAGGAGCAACCGAGTATCGAGTATCAGGTACTACAGAGCTCTAGCATCAGATACCCCTAAGTAATCCAAGAGCATGACTAGTTCCTACTGTGCTACAGAGGAAGAAGACTCACTGAGGCTGGGGGCTTGGCATGCTCCCTCTGTCTGGAATGCTGTCATGATCCATCATCTCTAGGCCGGCGTCTTCTCATCCTATCTCAGCATAATGCCCACTCTCTCAGAGAGGAGGTCTTTCCTGACCATCCAATCTGAAAACATCCTCTAGTACCTACCCAGCACCTGGATTGCCTTCTCATTTTCCATCTGGGAAATGGCATTCATCTTACCTGAAATCACTTTGTTCATTTGTCTTCCTGTCCCCAGCTGAGTCCCATGGAGCGCCTGATCCTTATGGATCTTGCCCATTCTTGCATCTCCATCACCAAGACCTGAGCCTGAGCATAGTTGGTGCCCAATAAAACTGCATTAAAGAAGTGAATTAGAGAGCGAGTGAGTAAATGAGTGAGGGAGGGAGTGGGGAAGGAGAGAATTAAGGTGATTCGACCAGCAAGACCCAGGGCAGAACTGAAAACCAGCACTTCCTCACTCCAAGCCTGCACTGCAGCCATTTGGGCAGTGGTACCCCTACCTGCTAATCCTAAGAATAACTTGGCTTAAATATGGATTCCCAGGTATCTGCTCCAGAGATTCTGATTCAATAGGACCCAAGCTCTGCACCTCATTAATATGAGTGACTCTTGCATCAGCAAGTTTAAAGAACACTATATTGTATCCCATTGTGTTTTCTTGAATCAGGATGCCAAGATTTGGGGGAAAGAGGCCATTCCTCAAAGTATGCCCCCCACACAGGATTCTATGAGTGGGTCCAGCTCTGAGAGATCTTGCCCTCTTTCCCAACTCATCAGTAATTGGTTGAGCATTTGCTGAAACCCTCTGATGGGTCAAGCATTGCTGGAGGAGCTAGAAGCATCTCAGTGCACAGAGGAGATGAAGTTCTGATAATAAATGAGAGGTGACGGTTAAGAGGAGCGATGGGCACCTGTGACGGGGAACAGCAGGGACAGCACTGAGGATGGAGCAGTCAGAGACGGTCTCACCAGGGAGCAAATTCTGATCTGAGGACTGAAGGATGAAAATGGGCCACTCAGGCAAAGAGCCAGAGGGACTGTGACCTGGGCAAGATCCCCGAGTGAAGGAGAAGCTGCCATGCTTGGGGCAGAGAGGTGGTCATGTGGCTGATGCTCGGGGAGCAAAACAGACTGAAATGAACTCATCTAAAGGTCACCAGGGGCCAGATCAGCCTGGGCCTGTAAGCTGTCCAAGCTATGGGGCTCACAATTCACTCCAAGGATAATGAGGGAAGTTTTCATCTAAGATCTTTCAAGTGACTGCATGAAAAAGAAACCAGAAGTGGGAAGAGAGAGATTAGAAGGTAGGAGATAATGAAGGGAACACTGTAGTAACCCAGACAGGGAATGATGGTGGTGTATCAGCTAGCACCTGCTGCTTAACAAAGTGCCCCCAACACCAAAACAATAACAAATCAAAAATTCAGAGGCTTAAAGCACAACCATTTTTTAGCATGAATTCCTGTGTTTCAGAAACTTAGGCTGGGTTCACTTGAGTAGTTCTGCTGGTCTGAGCTGGGCTCACTGATGTACCTATTTACAGTCAATTTCCAGATACCAAGCAAAGGAATTGATAAAGGAGACTGAGTCACACCTCTGTCAGTGGCCAGGTGTGTTCACATCATGGCAATTGTAAAACTCCAAAAGCAGTCGGTGAGACCAAGTCCCTACTCTGGTGATTGTCAAGACTCTTCCTAAATCCTGTTGCCATGGTTCCATTGGTCCAGGCAAGCCACATAGCCAAGTCTAGAGTGAGATTTAACATAAGAGGAAACTATTCAGGGTTGTGGATATGGGGAGGCATGAAAACACCTGGGATATTATGCTAGTGTTATGGTGTGGATGTGAGGTGCCCTCAAAAGCTCACATGTCAAACAATGCAGGAAGGGAGAAGAAATGATGGGGTTTCAAGAGCCTTGATGTAATCAGTGAATTAATCACCTTATGGGATTAATTTTGTGGTAACTGAAGGCCAGTGGGGTATGGCTAGAGAAGGTGGGGCATGGGGGGTGTGGCTTTGGGGTATACATTTTGAATCTGGCAAGTAGAGTTTCCCTCTCTGCTTTCTGATCATCATATGAGCTCCTTCCCTCTGCCACACTCTTCCGCCATGATGTTCTGCCTCACCTCAAGCTCTGAGGAATGGAGCCTGCTGTCTATGGACTGAGACCTCTGAAACCCTGAGCCCTCAGATAAACTTTTCTTCCTCTATAGTTGTTCTGGGTGGGTCCTTTAGACACAGCAGTGAAAAAGCTGACTAAAACAGCCAGTTTCCTTCCTCCTGTGACCTAGACTGTGATGGTGGAAGAGAAGATGGAGATGGAGAGAAGTGGGTGAATCTTTACCATATTCAGGAAGAGGGGCCAACAGGGACCAGGCTACAGATCAACTAGGTAGAATGTTGATGACAGTTTTTCAAGAAAGGAGAGAAGCAATGGCACTTCTCCTTTGCAACGCTGTCTCCACAGCTGCGTTTAACAATCGCTCTCAAAAGACTTGGTTTCCCATTTCAAACTTATAAAAACATTGAGGGCCCCAAAATGCTTTTGTTCATGAGGATTGTAGGTATTAAATTTTAATATATTGGAAATTTAAACTGATAATTTAAAAAAAATATTTATTACTTCTTTTTTTAAAAAACAACAATAAATCTGATGCATGTTGTCACAAATAATTTTATGAAAAGCAGCTATTTCCTGGAGAAGAATACAGTCACAAGAATGGCATTGTTTATAGTTTTGTAAATCTCTTCACTCTTTGGTTTAATAGAACATAGCTGAATTCTCATTTCCGTTTCTGCATTTAATATGCTGAGATTTTTGTTCTGGTTGATGCATAAGAAGAAAATGCAGTATGACACAGATATGTAGTTGGAAAAGGGCAGAGTACTTTACAGCCTTCTCTGGTAATTGTGGATATTCATCTATAGTATGACAAGACTCAACAAGTTTAGCTTCTCAAAGGTTAGTTGTTTTATGGAATCTGAAACCACATTGATAAACTTTCTCCTGCTGGTTATATTAAAATCCATCCATCTCTTCTTCACTTTGAAATAAATTTTTTTACTTGTGCATTGATCACTTGGAAAATATCACTTCGTTAATTTATGCAAGTCTTCCAATTGTTGACATACATTACATAACAGCAAAACAAAACTCATGTGCGTTAATATCACCATCAGCCTCACGCGAAGCATCTTGAAGCCTTGGGAAGCTGTCAGTCTCATAGTGCTGGATATGAGTTTTCCAAAACTCTAATTTTTGCTTGAAAGCTCTCTGGCAGCAAACGCTGTCAGTTGTTTTCCTAGAAGTGACAGGCTCCCTTCATTCATTTTTTAAAAGAAAATGTCTGCCAAAGACCCAGGTCTGAATAACCAGTCTGTCAGATGTTTTCAAGTTAAAAACAGAGTTTCATGAAAAAAGCAGCTAGTTCAGCGCACAACTCAATCACAGGACGACTTGCCCTCCAGACACCCCCTCACCGCACCCTACAGCAGAAGCATCGTGGGGACCCTTCCTGCTTTTCCCCACATGATGAAAGGATGTGTGCTCAGGGTCTAAGGTTTAAAAATATTCATCACTTTTACTGCCGTATCAAGGCCATTCTTCAGTGAGACGGGCACTGGTTGGTTGGTTGGTTGGTTTGTTCATGTAGCACAGTCTGGGACCAGTGACTTGGTCCATACTCAGGCACCAGCAGTTTTATCCCATCATTGCATTTGTGCCATCATTGTCAACGCAGTTAAAAAAGTCCAATGACATTTAATGTGCTGAAAATATTTTGACACCTCCCCCACCGAGTTTTCCCTCTGCTTAAATGGTGTAAGGGATCCCCCAGGGTCTGTGGATTCTACCCTGAGAAGCACCCCACTCAGTGCAAATTTATACAGATGAAATATGTGTGTTTTAATATATGTTTTGATGCCTTTAAGTTTCCCACTATGTGTTGGGGGGGGAGGAAGTATCGCCTAGAGAACATGCTAGAAAGTGAAGTCATTTATTTGACAAGTGTTGGACACCTATGGATCTAGGCAGCATATAGATATTTAAAAACACAGTAGAGGTGAAAAGATAAGGCATGACAGACACAAAACCAGGGATCAACAATGGCGCGACAGGGCTGGGGTGCAAGACCAAACCCCAATGTCATGCTAGAGGGAGCAGAGGCTATGGAATAATCAGAATGGGGTGCTTTAGATGAGGAAGCCTCCTGGGAGCTAAATTGTGAAGGACAGAGGAACAAAGCTTGAATAAAATACAGAAAAGACCTTTCCTACAGGCCTTGCTGTGAGCCAGGCAGGTCCTGCCGCAGGAGAGAGGAGAGTGGACGGTGGCCAAGAGCCCCTGCTCCAGCCCGCCGCCGCCCTAAACTTGAATTCTGAATTCTGGCTCTGCACTTTTTCTTGTGTGGTCTTCAGGTGAGAACATTAACTCACGAGGCCCCGTTTTCCCAGCCTCTAGAGCAATACCTCCACCGGATGCTCTGGAGGATTGAGGCTGCACAGTACTTTGCCCAATACTGAGTTTTGTGGCAGGCATTCAGCAGATGTCCACTAGTAGCAGTAGTATCCAGGACTTGAGGAAGAAGTGGGAAATCAAGAGAGGATTTGACAAGAATCAGAGGAGGGACAGCAAAGGAAAACCACTGACTTGGAATGCATCATGCTAAGGGACGACCCTGGGCAGGGGACGTGCAGGCGTCGTCCGAGGAGAGTGCGGAGTGCCCAGCTGTGAGGCTGGACTACACATTTTAACCAGAAATGAGTCACTGAGAGATCCTAGTTAAGACAGTGTTTTTTGTTTTGTTTTGTTTTTTAATGGTATTTGAGGAAAACTTACACTAACACAAGGTATGATGGGGGTGGAGGACACAGAAGGTCTTTGGTGAAGGAAAGTCAAAATTTTCAGATGGAAACATTTTTTAAAGTGGGAAACAAAAGAGATTTCACCAATGAAAAGTGAGATGGCTTGGGTGTCCTGGTGTGACATGGTCTCCAGCTGCCACGTCTGCTAACCATGGCTCTCTACATGGATCCGTGAATTCCTAGGTCCACACGGAACACAAGCAAAGCCACTCCCTGGTTTGGGGTTGAAGCTTAAAGTGTGTGCATGCACACGTGCACACACATAACACTGGTTGTTCAAGACTCTTGAAAGTCTCCAAGTTCTTCCTATGGAGATTGAGATCATTCGGTCCTCTTGGAAAGACACACAACACTTCTTGTGGCCCCTGACTACTTGATAATCTTGTCGATTGACAATCTTTCCAATGCGCCCCTTATTCAGAAGTCTGAAAATCAATTTCAACTAGCTCAAGGAAATAAGGGGTCAGGGATTAAAAAAAAAAAAAAAGGAAGAGAGTGGAGTAAATTTACTGGTGTGTGCAATTGAAAACCCACAGTTTACCAGCCATCTCAAGTGAACTGCAGTTTCCAAACACAGACACAGGGCTCTTTGACCTCTGGGACTGAGGACAGAAGGTGAACACACTCCCCAATTCTGACCAGGCTCCCTCCGGCTCACACTTCACCTCCTGGTTCACCTATATGTTCTTCCAAGAGGCCATTTCTGGATCTGGCCCAGTCCAGCCCATTCCCCACAGAGCTGAGGGTCCACCTCTCCTTCTTCCACCGAATCTCAGAGGCTATCTCTGCTTATCTTACCCTCAAAGAATATCCCTCCAGCATCACTTGTGAGCATGTGAGGAATGTCAAAGCTGGATTGTACTGCAAACCTACACCAAATCTGCATCTTAATCAGATTTCAAGGCAATCTCTATGCTTGCCGCAGTTTGAGAAACACTACATTAAGAGTTTGGACAACTTAACGTATGACAATTGCTTATTTACCTATCAATCTCCTTGAAGACAGATATTTCTTATTTCTGGCCAAGTTCCTCTGGGAGGGCCTGCTACACAATAAGTGTTCAATAAATGCTTGCTGGATATGTGACGGAATAATGAATGAATATGTTGGATGTGATTTATTCTTACATACCTAGGAATGATTTCTGAACAAGGATTCAAATATGTATCCAGTAGAAGATTCATTTACCTTCATCAGTGTCAGAAACATTTAAACATACAGCAAATAAATTAATTTTAAGGTGCTTATTTTTAAATGTCTGTTTATTTGTATCACCTACAATCATCCCTTTATTAAAACTCCTTTTTGGCTTATAGGGTAATTAACATACTTCAATTGTTAAAAAAATTCATATACCCTAGGAATAAGACTATATACGTTTTTAATTAGTCTTTAAATATTGACTGATGAATCTTCATGTTAATTATTGACTTTGTAAAGTTCTCCCAAGATTAATATGTAGTCTAATCTGTGCATCTAAATTTTTTTCAATCAGTGTTTTCATTTGGGTCCCCCTCCCCCTATTTTATCTTTTCAACAAACAGGCAGTAGAGAGAGCAGTTTGTCATTTTTAAGGCACAAGGATTAGGCTCTGATAGGCTCTGACTAATTGGAAGATTTGCCCATTATTTAAATGAAACTTGTTTGCAGTTTCATCATTCGTGTGGATCTAGGAGGCAGCAGACTGGCCCATCAATTTGGTTAGAAAAGAATAAATGAATAAGGAGACTGACAGCCTCCTCTCAAGGGAGGCGCTCGGTCGCCCATTGTTTCTCCAGTATTAATTATCCACGCAGGTCCTCTTCCCCGCTGCAGGCTATCTGCGGGGCTCTGAGCTCCCGCCCCAGCCGCCAGGCCTTCCTCTGCCTGCATTTGCATCCCCTGGCGTCAGCAAGGGCTGGGCACTGAGGTGTCCCTGGTAACGACACAGGGGAAATCGAGGCCCCGCAGCTGCCCTGGTCTTCCAGTGAGGGAGACAAGCTCTGGGTCCCCTGGAGGAGGACTCGCCATCATGGCACCCCTTACCTGTCAGGGCTCCAGAGATGCTGTATGCACCAGTATTGGCAAGTCACCTGGAGCACAGGCAGCCACAGCCAGAGGACTGAGAGAAAAGAGGGAGGCAGGGGCGGAACCAGCTGGCCACCTGTATCCCTCCATGAAAAGGTTCTGAACCACGTGCACCTGAGAGTCCACCTCCCCTTCCCTGTGGGAAATGTGCTCACGGTGAGGGAAGAGTAGGTTACAATGCCAGTGAAGTGACATGCTGGCTTTGACCCAGAGAGGGACACAGAGGTGCAGAAACACACAGTAGAGTGCAAGATGCCAGGACTTGGAAACATTCTGGTGAGGTTTCAAGCCAGAGAGTTTCCTTCTGCTCATTGAGAGTGCAGCTTGGGCTCTGTGTTAGACCAAATTCACAATCCCTGGTACCAGTTCAACTACCATCAGAAAATACACTAGAGCAGACGGTTTCGTCTCCTCTGGCCCCTACCCGGACCAGAGCAGGAAGTCTCCTGTCCTCCTCCTGCCTTATATCCCTTTGACCCGGGAGAGGCTCCACATGGAGGGATGAGCTTCCCCAGAGCCCCAGAATACTTCCAGAGCCTTTTCCTGCTCCAGTGCCTGCTCTTCCACATCCAAAAGCTGTCCCTCTGCCTCTGTCCAATGCCGTTCAACTTCTGTTTTCACCAACTCTTCTTTTTTAATTTTTAAATGAATGTTGTCTTGCCTAACCTTCAATTTTCAGAATATTCACCCAAAAGTGAAGTAGCATTTCTGATGCACTTAGTTGGTTGGCATCTTGCTGGAGGTCTTGGTGACTTTGCTACATTTCAGTCTTCTCCCATATGACCCAGCCCTGAGAAGCTCTGTGGTCTTCATATTGTTAACACTACAGTAGTTCACATTTTAAAATGGTGCAATGGTCACTTTTACGTAGTATTTCTCACCTTAACAAAAAAAAATAATTAAAATATTCTTAAAATTTTTTTAAAAAAAACTGTTTTTAAGAAGTTTTACATTCACAGCAAAATTAAGCAGAAGCTAGAGATTTCCCAAATAGTCCCTGCTCCCTCACATGCACAGACTCTCCATCATCAACTCCCCCATCACTTCGGCTCCACCTGATGAACCTACACAGATGCACCATTTTTAGCCACAATTTACATTTGGCCTCACCCTTGGGGTTGTACCTTCCACGGGTTTTGACAAATGCTTCATGGCATGTGTCCACCATCATACAGACCTGTTCATCTCTCCTTCCTCCAACCCTGGGAACCGCTGACCTTTTTACTATCTCCATAGTTCTGCTTTTTCAAGAAGGTCTTATAGTATGTAGCCCTTTCAGATTGCTTCTTTCCCTTAGTGATACATTTAAATTTCCTCCATATTTTTCTTGGCTTGATAGCGCCTTTACTTTTTAACACTGAATAATAAGGCTTTATCTGAATGTACCACATTCACCTCACTGGAAGACGTCTTGATTGCTTCCAAGTTTCCGTAATTATGGATAGAGTTACTATAGACATCTGTATGCAGGTTTTTTAATGTGGACATATTTTCAGTTTCTTTGGGTAAATATCAAGAAACACAACTGCTGGAACATACATGTTTAGCTTTGTAAGAAACCGCCAAACTCTCTTCCAGAGTGCACCAATTTGCATTCCCACCAGCAGTGAAGGAGAGTCCCTGGGGCCAGCCTCCTCCCCAGCACTTTCCTGCGGTCAGTGTTCTGGATTTGGGCCATCCTTATAAGTGTGGCGTGGGTGTGTTGTTTTAATTTGCACTTCTCTGATGACATATGATGTGGGTCATCTTTTCGTAGGCTTGGCATCTGTGTATCTCCTTCAGTGAGATTACTGTTCAGGTCTTTTGCCCATTTTTAATGAGATTCTTATTTTCTTATTGTTTATTTTAAGGGCTTTTTGTATTTTTTGGATAATAGCCCTTTCTCAGAAATGTCCTTTGCAAATATTGTCTCCAAATTTGTCTCCAAATATTGTCTCCAAATTTGTCATACTGCAATATATTTTTAAGAGCAGAAAGTTTTAATTTTGATGAAGTCCAGCGTATCAATCTATTCCTTCAAGGATCCTTGCTTTTGTGTCATATCTAAAAAGTCATCACCAAAACCAGGTTCATCCAAATTTTCTCCCATGTTATTTTCTAGAAGTTTTATACTTACATTTAGGTCTCTGAGCCATTTTGATTTAGTTTTGGTGAAGTGTATGAGACCTGCGTTTAGATTCATTTCTTTGTTGTTCTACCACCATTTGTTGAAAAGACCATCTTTGCTCCATTGTATGGTCCTTTCTTGTTTCTCTAAGGTCATTGGCAATGTTCATATAAGTTCTCTATTTCTGAGCTCTCTATTCTGTTCCATTTGTGGTTCAATACCACACCTTCCTGAATACTGTACTAACTTTTACCAAGTCTTGGTGCTGTGTGGTATCAGTCTTCCAACTTTGTTCTTCTCCTTCAATATTGAGTTGGCTACTTTGCCTCTCCAAATAAACTTTAGAATCAGTTTGTCAAAATCTGTAATATAACTTTCTGGGAATTTGACTAGATTTGCCTTGAATCTATAGTTCAAGAAGAGCTGGCATCTTGATAACAGTAAACCTTTCTATCCATGAACATGGAATTATCTCTCCATTTATTTAGTTTTTTTTAAATTTCTTTCATAAATGTTTGCTAATTTTCCTTACACAGATTATATTTTTGGTTAGGTTAAAACTTAAGTCTGTCGGTCTTTCTGTCTTTCTTTCTTTCTCTCTTTCTTTCATTTTTTTTTGTGCTAATATATTGTTTCTAATTTCAAATTCCACTTGTCCAGTGCTTATATATAAGAAAGAAATTGGCTTTTATATATTAAACCTATAGGAGTCCTGCAACCTTGCTAAAACCACTTCTTAGTTCCAGGTGGGTTATTTTGTTTCTTTTCTTTTTCTTTCTTTTTTTTTTTTTAGATTCTTTTGGATCCTTCACATAGAAAATAATGTCATCTGTGAACAAAGATTGATTTCTTTCTTCCCCAGTCTTTTCTGTATTATTGCATTAGCTAGGAATTATAGTTGAAAGTGAAAGGCAAGGAGGATGACATTTTTGCATTGTTCCTGATCTTAGTGGAAATGTTTTGAATTTCTCTCTTACATACACACACATACACACACATACAATTAAGGGTTAAAAAATCCTACAGCCAAAAATCTGCATAGTTACTTTCCTGGTAGCGGAGAGCAATCATTTTCAATGGACAACTTTGCGAATTATCTCTGTAAGTTGAATTTCCTGCCCCCTTCAAAATATGTGCTCAAGTTCTAATCCCTGGAACTTCAGAATATGATTTTATTTGGAAATAGAGTGATTACAGATGTGGCTAATAAAGTTGAGGTTACACTGGAGTGGGATGGGTCCTTAATACAGTATGACTTGTGTCCTTATAAGAAGACACACAGAATCACTTAGAGAAGAAAGTCCTGTGGCCATGGAGGCGGCGAAGGGAATGATGTAGCTGGAATCCAGGAATGCCAAAGATTGCCAGTAGTCACCAGAAGCCAGAGGTAAGACAGGATTTTGCCCTTGAGTCTTTAGAGAGACCAGGCCCTGCTGCCATCTTGATTCAGACTTCTAGCATCCAGAACTATGACAGAATAGATTTAAGTTATCCACTTTGTGGTACTTGATGTGGCAGCCATGGGAAACTCACTCACTAAGTATACAAACCCCCAATCTTTGGGAATTGCTTGTGAGTTGCACAAGACCTAGTTTCTCCCCCGCAACATTCTTTCTCTCATAAGCCCAAAAGCAGTTGCTCTGTGGTAGTGATTCTTTCTGTCTTCCGAGGAGTCAGCTGGACCTCAGGAACACCCACTTTTTTCTTCCTTCTCCTCAACACAAGCCTAGATCCTTTGGCTCTTTCAGACCACCAAGCTCACATTCATTGCTTTGGCTTTGCTTTATCCATTGCTACAATATCCTTCTAACACCAAAGTGATAAGAATTGAAAATGATATTCTAAATGAGACTCTGCTAGTCCTTTTATATAATGGCAGAATAATTCTCTTTGACTCAAATTCAATACGCTCTATTCACACCTCTCAAAGCTGTTGGTACATTTCTGTATTGCTTTATCATTGTGGTTTCAAGTGCTCGCTATTGTCACCCAGGATCCACAGACGGCTGGAGGCTTAGCAGTTATAACCCATTTGCTCTTTGCCGCTCATTTCAGCATGTCACTACAGTCTGAAATCAAAAACTACTAACATGTAGTTAATATGTACCCCATTTAATATTACAAATTGTCTTCAGTAATTAGGTCAGGTACATAAAGTGGAAGCCCTTTCTACTTGAAGTTCAGGGCAAGAACCAGGATTGACATTTACTAAACGCCAACTCTGCCAGACACACTTTACATACATGATTTCAAAGCCCTGTGAGGCAGTTATTGTTACTATTACCATTATTTTATTACCTCTATTTCATAAACATAGGCTCAGAGAAGGAAAATAACTTGACCCAAAGTCATAGTGAAATATAGGACCGAGGACTGGAATCCAACTCAACATGAGACCAGGGCCACACTCTTCTGGACCTTGCTACCAACCATCAGAGGACAGGTAACATTCTTCTTTCCTGAGACCCAAAAGAATATTAGTAAATCAAAGAAGTGATATCTGATGTCATAATGAACACTGCATCAGGAATAAGGAGCCCAGAGGTCTGGAATTGATTCTTCTCTGAAGTTTCTGTAGTCCATCAGCTTCTAGATATCATAAACTGAGTTTCATTTGCCCACTGTTGTGTGACCTTGACCTTGATCTTGATTGAACCTTTCTGGTCTTAAGACTTGTTATCTATAAAATGAGGCACATGGAGGAGTCCTTCTCAGCTCCTTGAGCTCTCTGTTGATCAGCTCTAAACCAGAACAGCAGTTCCAGGGGTGAGTCCATGCATCTATGCCTCGACTTCCTACATACTTCAGGTGCTTTGTGTTTTATCATACTAGCATTAAATACTTTTAATTTCATATTAATTTCATTTCTTCATTTTCTTGGTGCCCCCAGAGTGAAGGACTTACAACCAAATAAGGAACAAGAAAGCTCACTTCTGCCCCCCCCCCGTCAAATTCCCAAGCTGGTGGGGCCAGACACACTTGCACCACTGTGTCGGCAACAGGAGGGCCGGTGATCCACTTCCTGCAGCTCAGCTAGTCACCCCTGACCAAGCACAGCAGTTACCATAGCAACCATTGCACTGCGCTCCATGGAGGCCATGGGTCACCACTGCAGAGGCCACCAGCAGCAGACACACACTCCGTTCTCCTCCCCAGCATGCTCTGACTCAGCAGTCCATCCATGCACCCTGGCAACAGGCCACCAAAAGCATTTAGGGTGCGATCAGAAGTAGATCCAAGGGAAGCTTCAATCCCCACATCTCCATCATACCCCTCCCAAACATGGCACCCAGGAAGTCCTCTTTCAGACAATGGAGGAGAGCCCATGGATACTCCTCTCTCTGCTCCAAGGAGAAAATCATCAGCACTTCCTTCTGGAGCTATGACTTATCCTCCCTGCAGTCTGAAGGTGTGCATCTCAGCTTTGCAGATCCTCCCAGTGCCTTCAGTGTGGATGCATGTTACTAGAGATCTGCTTCTCATGCAGATTCTGGTTCAGAGATCTGGGGTAGGACCTGAGAGTCTGAATCTCTTCCAAGCTCCCAGTTGATGCCACTGGTCCTTGCCACTCAAGGCTCTAAGTGGGAAAGCCTTGGGTCAGTCCAGCTCCTAGTGCACATAAAGCTGACCCTGCCCCATCTCTGCCATTTATTGTTTCAATAAGGAATCAGAGTAAATATTAGCTGGTTCAAAGCACACGTTTCTACAGGGCAGAGATTACATCTGCTTGGAATAAAGATAATAGCTACAATTTATTGAGGGCTTGCACTTTGCCAGCACACACACACACACACACACACACACACACACACATCAGCCTTTACTATATAGTTGCTTCTTATTCAAAATTTAACAATGACAGAATTGCAACTGGTACCTGTTACATGAACTTACCTGTCAGTACAGGTTAAGCTAGGACTCAAACAGTCCCGTGTTTGTCCTCACCATGCTGTTCTCTGCACACTGACATAGCACATGATATAACTGCACACAGGGGTTTTGGTGCACACTGTTTCCCAAGAACAATGATCCTGTGGTGAGCTTCTGGGTCCCCCAACTGCCATGACCTCACAGGAGGACAGTGAGCAAACACCCAATAGGAAAATCCCTACATCTACCTCTGGGCAGCCCAAGGCTATTATCTCAGGGACAGGGGTTTCCATTCATTCAACAATGACTTCTTAAGTGTCACCCAAGTATATATCCCATAGAGATTAGAAGAAGCAAAAGTTCTAGATCCTACCTCTGCATTCCAGCTCTCACTCCCGATTTTTAATCTCTTTTTCTTTTCCAAGTCTCATGCAGGATCTCAGTGGCTGTCCTATGGAGGCCATACTCTGTAATGGCCACTTTCAGTCACTTATTGTCACAGGCTGAGAAGCTGGGCCACAGAGCTGAACTTCAAAGGTGTCACCAGGAGAAACAAACATGCCGGGGCTGGGGTGGTGGGATAATGAGGGTTCATGGCTGATCCTAGCTGGAAGAAAAAGCCCAATCCCTGGAGTCAGATACCTGTCTCAAATTTTAACTTTAGCACTTATTAGAAATGTGGCCACAGAAAAAACTATTTAACCTCTCTTATCACAGAGATTTTTGTTTTCTTTTCTAAATATTGAGATTAATAGCACCAACTTCAAAGGTTTTATTTGCAAGGATGCCAGATGTATAATAACAGGCCCAGGATGGGTACTCACTCTTTTCCCCTGTCATTTCATGGCCCCTAGTTTAAAAGCAAGAATTAATGGTGAATCCAGGAGTAGAAGAAATGGAAGTAACAGCCACACAGAACCAAGACAGAGAATATACCCAGTGCCTCTTATGAGAGCAAGCGGATGGGGTGGGGAAAGGTCAGAGGAAGAGATAGACAGCAGTCCAGAGCCTTGCTTGACAATCAGGAAGCAAACCAAGAGACTGAGCCAGCCAGACCCCACCCCTGGCTCCTCCTGGAGTGAGCTGTACCAACTAGGTTGCTGAAGCCATCCCTCCCCCCTCCTGCTGCCCTCCTTCCTACTCTCCTCCCCATCCATGATCTCCTTTACAAGTCCCAACCAGATATGTCACCCTTGACTTTAATGGAGCATGCTGAGGGACATAAAGATTCTTGCAGGGTCTCCAATTCCTCCCAGTTGTCCTCAAAGAAACTCCCCGGCATTCACTCTATACCCATCTATTCTAGGACGTTGTAAAATGGTACCTCCACACTCACTTACACAGAGCACACACATAAAAACACATTTTGTCTCAGAAAAATGGGTTTCAGCTAAGTAAACACACAAGGCAGAGGGGATTTTCCATCACTTTCCAGGTGAGTGAGGCAGTACTGATTCTCTTCCTTATTGAAACAATGACAGATTCTTCTATTTCCTCTCAACTATATTTCCCATCCTCTCTTGCAACGAGGTATGCCCATGTGACCAAATTCCAGTTGATGGGAACATGGGTAGAAGTGATTGATGTCAATTTAGGTCCAGTTTATCAAAGCATCCTACACAATCCTCTGTTCAGTCTGAATGAGGCCAAGGTGACCTGAAGCCATACGATGACAGAGCTACAAAAAGAAACAGTTTAGGTCCCTGATTTGATGCTCAGAATAGTCACCTAATACACATTAAACTGTAACTTAAGCAAGAAATATATCATGTTAAGCCCTGAGATACAGGGGTAGTGTTTGTTGTAGTAATTAATGTAAGTTATTCTTTCTTAAAAAAGCAAAGTAGATTCTTAACTAATATTCCCCATAGACTAGTGTCAGTCCCCATTGTCCCCAGTTCTGCTCAGTTGCAGGCAATAAGAGTTATGAGTCTTCATGGAAATTTAGCTGGGCAGCCCCATATCAGCTATTTCTTACAAAGAGCTCGTCTGCCCATGTTTATTGTTCAGAGACTGAAAAGTGACTAAAGGAAAGAATGATTCCTTATCTCCCTGCCCCCAAAGCTCCAAATTTCTCTGCTCCCAGCTGGACCGCCCTTTGTATCCCAACATAGAGGTCCACATCACAACAACCAACTCTGGCATTCCAGCAAGGATCCGCCTATTAATTAGGACTGTGGAAGATGGGAGGCAGAGGAGTGGTGAGGGAGGTTACACTCTGAAGCATGATCTATCATTCTTATTGCTAAGCTTCACAATGCATTCCCAGTTGATTATTTATTTATTTATTTATTTATTTATTTATTTATTTATTCTAGTATCCAAGACAAATCTTCTACTACGCTCTCCCTCTATCACATCCTTCAGATCCATTCTTCTGATCCTATTTGCCAGTGTTTTTCATTATTACTCAAGAGCAGGAATTCTGAAATGCTAATGCGTACGTAAATTTCATGAGAATATTTTCAATATGAACATTTTGAGTCAGTAGACCTAATGTGGACGCAGGTTCTGCATTTCTAATGAGCTCCCTGAATACACTTATGAAGCTAATCCAATGCCTGCTCTATATGTAGCAAAACTCAGGACAGAAAATGATACGGGTAAATACGACACATCATACCCCTGAATTCCGTCTCCTCCATCTTTGCCAATGTCCCCAAATAAACAGAGTCCCTCTAGAGTCTATATTATTGTCCTGTGAACTCACTTCCATAAGGCGCTTCTACATCTGTTGTCCCCACGGACTTATCAGATTGTGGAACCTAATACTGCCACCTCCAAGCAGGAGCATTTTCTAGGTTTAGAAAATGGCTTTGTTGAAGAGAATGGCCATTTACTCTCCCATCTGTCGTGCTGGTTGGGAAAGAAAAAGACAAGGGCTACTTTTCAGAATCATGGCAGAGGGCTTCTGGATTCCCTATCAGGAGCCTCAGAACCAATTCCCAGTAATAGAACCTTCCAAACATGGGGGTGGGGAGGAGATGGGAGACCATCTTAAAAGTCACATAGCCCCATAGTTACAGAATCCTTCCACCCAATGCAAGCATGCATGAAGTTCAAAATAAAAGGAACTACACAGTAACACGTCTCATGTTGAAGGAAGATGAGGCTTTTAGACTTGGAGCTCTTCAAGGAAATTAACAGACTTGCTGGTGTCTTGCATCTCCTTAGGGGCAGCAGCAGGATGAGGCTCTGGATGGTGTTGTCTCCATGCCCGTATGTTTAGGGCAGTGTTCTGAGAAGAGAGGTAGTGCAGGGGAAGATGTGCGGGCTTACGGCCAGGTAGATCTGGGTTTAAAGCATAACTATCTGGGTTTAAAGCATGACTTTACCACCTACAGCCTCGCGGCTTCGAACCAGGTGCTTATCCCCTTGCATTTCTGTCACCTCGTGAGTCAACTAGAGGCAATTCCCACTCTTCTCCATTGTGGAAAGATAAACCTAAAACCCCCAAGCTACAAGCCAGGGGAACAGCAGCCACCCACAAAGGGTGGGGTCCACACAGGAGGATATTCAACTATAAAAATCACCAATGTTTGGGAGAAGATTTACTCAATCTCCTCAAACCTCATGCGTACTAAGAAAAATCCAATCCCCCAATACAGCATGGGATGTGGACCTTCTGACTTTCCTCCCGTGCCCAGGCCCATGGGCCAGGTGATGAAGACAGCAGTATTCTGCACTCGTGAGACACACGCCACACCCGTGGGAGCTGCTTTCAACCTGGGCAGGAAGGGATCCAAAAGCAAGTACCAAAGAAGCCCCCAGGCCACACTCTCACCCTATAGACCTTAGGAATCTGCATATAAAGAGCAGTGGAAGAAAAACATGGCCAGGGTGGGGAGTGGCCATCTGGAGCAGGGAAGGGGGTTTTCCACAGGAGACCTGCTGGCCCTGGCTGAGGGAACCAATACCCAAGAGAACTGACGCTATTGTTCTGCTGAGTGTTTAGAATAATGTCATCAAGGCCTTTGAACAACTTGTCCAACCATATTTTGGGGGAGAGGGTCTAATTTAAAAGAATTAGGACCAGTACCAATTGCCCACTTATGTCATACAAGGCTTACAACATATGACAACTGAAAATGTCATACATAGAAATATACAAAAGACCTTGGTTTATACCCAAAGGACTTCAAATCAGCATACTACAGGGTCACAGCCACATCAATGTTTATAGCCACTTAACTCACAATAGCTAAACTGTGGAACCAACCTAGATGCCCTGCAACAGGTGAATGGATAAAGAAATCTGGTATATATACACAGCAGAATATTACCCAGCCTTAAAGAAGAATGAAATGATGGTATTTGCTGGTAAATGGATGGAGCTGGAGAATATGATGCTAAGTGAAATAAGCCAAACCAAATGAACCAAAAGTCAAATGTTTTCTCTGATATGTGGATGCTAATTCACAATAAAGAGGGGAAGAAGCTAAGGAAGGACAGAGGTATTTTGGATCAGACAGAGGGGAGTTGAAGGGAGGGGAGGGATATGGGGGTAGAAAGTTTAATTGAATGAATCAGACATTATTACCCAATGTGCATATATGACTACATGACTGGTGTGATTCTACATCGTGTATAACCAGAAGAATGAGAAGTTATTCTCCATTTATGTATGATGTGTCAAAGGGCATTTTACTGTCATGTATAACTAATTAGAACAAATTAAAAAAAAAAAGATAAGGGCTCAAACCCTGATTCCTGTAGAAACAGCCGATATTGAAGAAAGCCAAGGGTGTGTAAGGAAAGAGCCGTAGATCTTCATTTGGATTCTTAGCCATTTTCCTCTGAAAACCAACAACCCACAGTGAGATGCCTCTGCTTCATGGCCAGCGTGAGGCCTGGGCGGTAAGGTGGTGGGAACAGCTGGGAAGACCTTCAAAGGAAGCACACTGGGCCGCTGCAGGTCTACAGAGCCAGGGTCCCAGGAGGGCAGCCAGGAACCTCCAAACAAAGACTCCAGGAATTCCTGTGTGTACACACACACACACACACACACACATGTGAAAATGGCCTTGTTGAAGAGTAAGACCATTGACTCAGAGATGAAGATGAGTTGGTTGTGACTGCCACTGCTCTGACTTAGGTAGGTGGGTGCTTCTGGGGTGGGTGGGCTTGGGTGGTCATGACAAGGATCTCCTGAACATCTAGGTTGCCAGAGATCTTCTGGAAGTAGGAAAAGATGCCACTCAGCAAGAAAAGGCTACAGAAGAAAGGGTAGAGGAGATGCAAATGCTCACCCTGAGAAACCTCCCGACAAGACCCCGCCACCCCTCCCTCTCCGAAGTGACCTCTCCAGGAAAGTTATGTCTGCGTCCCTTCCTCAGTCTCCCCATGGATGCCCCCTTGGTAAAGATCCCAGCTCATTACCTGAAGAGGAGGGACATGAGTTCAAGTCTTCATCTTTAACTGGGTGCTGGGGGCTTTCTTTTCTTCTGTGGCAATGCCAGTCCTCCTAGAATCCCCCTGAGGGCCCATCTCAGCGCCAGGTGTCCCCCACACAGGCACAGCTGTCCTCTATGGCCCCCACTTCATTCCACATCAGTGTTTTTAACCTCCACTGCAGAACTCATGGCGTGCTTATGGAGTTTTTAAACTGATGATTCTAGGATCTGAACCCCAGGGGGTCTGAGATCATCGGTCAGGGGCATGCCATGGACATTGGTGGTTTTTAAAGTTCCGTAAGTGATTCTAGCAGACCCAAGAACACTGCCAGGAAGTGTGTGGGCCAGCACTTCTCAACACGGACCATGAACTCAAAGTCACTCAGAAAGCTTCAAAAATTACCAGATTCTGTGCTTCTTCCCAGACCAAATAAATCAAAATCTCTAGGAACAGATACAGTGGTATTTTTCAAAACATCCCAGGTGATTCTAACAGGCATCCAGGATTGAAATCCACTGGTGCAGACCAAAGGTGTGGCCAGGAGTAATTGTTGGAGAAAGAACTATTGAATATTGCCCCATAGGTGACAAAAAATGGAGGAGGAAAATATTCTCCACTTACCAGGCCATGACAATGAGGGTCATTTCAGACTCTGATGTGACCTCACCTATTTGCCTACCTTTTCCAACTGTTAGTTGGTTACCTGCCTGCCAATATTTGTGCATAGGCTGTAGGAATTTACTGTCAATAAAGTATCCCTCCTGCAGACTTAAACAGGGCTATTATCGGGCCCAAAGTTGTGAGATTGCTTCTGTATTGCAAAATGATTTTTATCTGCTGGGTTTTCACTCAATCAGTCTGAGGAGGAAAAAAAAGAAAAGAGAGGGAGACCAGAAAACTCAGAGCAAGCTAATAAGCCAGGCTGAGGACATTTATTTGAGGTTTCCGTTATGGTTTGGATATGAGGTATCACCCAAAAGCTCCCGAGGAATATGCAGAGGTGAAACGATTGGATTATAAGAGCTGTGACCTCATCAGTCCATCCTGGTTTGAATGGGCTGAGTGGTGACCACAGGCTGGTGGAAGGTGGCTGGAGGAGGTGGCCACTGTGAGCAGGCCCCAGAAGGGTTCACCTTCCCCACCTCTGCTTCCTGGCCACCATGAGTTGAGCAGCTCTCCTCTGATGCCACCCTTCTGCTATGATGCTTTGCCTCACATTGGGACCAAAGCAATTAAGTCAGCCAATCATGGATTGCTCCCCTGAAACCATAAGCCTCCAATAAACCTTTCCTTCTCTAAGTTGGTCTCGTTGGGTATTTTGGTCACAGTGACAAAAACCTAACTAACACAGTTTCAGAATATCCACTGCCCACTGTCAAGCTTTTCCTAACATTTAGGATCATCACTAACAACTTTTTTTTTCAATGTATGTGGGTTTTCTAACAGTGAATATTTAAGAGTCTCCAGTTTTGAAATGTCTTGAACTACTTTATCACATGAACCAAGGGGAGAGTTGGTGATGTATTCTGTTTTTAAAGGGAAACAGCCAGCCCAATAAGCCAAAGCGTATCCATTAAGAAATGCAGAACAAGGAGCTAGGTGATCACGAAGCCCGCACCAGACTAAAGCAAAGCCAGGTTAATTAAAATGGCCCACAGTTGTTTAGCTCCTAGAGTCATTGGTTGTGCTTACAGTCTCTTGTTTGTGTTCAGACTTCCAGTTAAAATCCAAGCCATCTCCTTCTTTAGCATTACAAATTACGATGCATGCCTTTAGCATGCGAGGATGCAGCACCTTAGGAGGCTGAGGCAGGAGGATCTCAAGCTCAAAGTCAGCCTCAACAGCTTAGTGAAGCCCTAAGCAACTTAATGAGACCCAGTCTCAAAATAAAAAATAAAAAGGATTGGGGGTGTGGCTCAGTGATTAAGCACCACTGGACTCAATCCCTAGTACCAAGAAAAAAAAAAAGAAAAGAAAAGAGAAAAAGGCTAGGATTTTTTTTTTTTTTTTTTTACATTTTGTGATTTCCCTTGATTTGCCTTTATCTGCTACCTGCTTATTGCCTTCTACTTACTTCATTACTTAAACAGCTCTTTTTTCACAGGACGGGGGAGGAGAACCGTGAAACCTTTTTTTAGGTAGTGATCATTCTGATGAAATCTCAATGTGGGGAGAGCAGAAACTATTAATTAAGATAGTTTGGAGAATTAGCTTTAGAATTAGAGTATATAACTAGTCCAAGTTGTGGAGTAGACATTTTTGACATTTGTCTCCCTCTCAATTGGCCCCTCCTTCCCACTCCCATCATCTTCATTTCCCATTGGTCAGTATCCCCCTCCAGGTTTGCCCCATCAGGCACAGAAGAGCTGAGCCTGAACAAGGGATGCACACACAAGCCATATTTGTGAGAAGCAGTCTGTCGATGAGCCAAGGTGGAAGAGAAGGTCAGATCATAGAAATACCTACAATCACCAACTCTAGTAACTGAGAAGTAAGCAGTAAACGAATTTTCTCTCACACACTGCCCTATTGAATAGGAATTCCTGACAGCCATGACTTTGGCCTTCCACTACAGAAACTTCTCACAGAGAGCTGTGAGCAATAATTAAAAAAAAAAAAAAAAGACAGAATCACCATAGAAGTTGTACAAAGATATCACAACAGCAAAGGACAAAAGAAGCAGGAAAAATAAGGACAGAAAATACCAGGAGAAAAAATAATTAGAAAATATACCTTTTCTAACTATTTTAAAATGTATTTAAGCATTTTTATTTAATTTTCTAGGTATAAAATCTCACATACATATTTTCAAATGTTTCAAAATTAATTGACAGTGATTGGAAAGATTTTAAGAAATCTATTTAAGAAACTCTTCTACCCAGTAGCACATTTTGATCTGCTCTAGTAATGCACTAAACTTTACTAGGTGCAAACTCAGAGGAAGAGGAAAGTCATCAAATTTAAATTTCAGAATACCACCTGTGGAAATCATCAATTGGAAAATGTTTCTTTCTGCACATGGATTGGAAACTTAGGCTTTCCATATTGGGGGCGGGGGAACTGTTTTCTCCTACTTACCAGTTTCTTTTTCTTCCTTGGAAGAAGGGGAGTTTAAGAGAGCCAGAAACCAGTAGAAAGGCATCTGTTGGCCGCATATGAGGATCAACACATAACTCCTTAACTGCTGATGTCCATCTGATCTGCAATGCCGGAGTTATGGCCACACCTCACGTGCAGCTAACTCAAAGGTAAGGGTAAAGCTGACATAGGAAGAACCATGCTGAGTTTCTGATAACTGCACTCCCAGGTTAAACTTGACTAATAACATTTACAAGTCAAGGAGAAAGTGAATCTATCCTTAAGCCGTGTTTTCATTATAATCTCTCTTTCAATGCATCATTATTAAACTTGGTCCTTGAAAATATTGCCATCTCTGTAGAATTTTATTTCTGCAAATAAGGTCTGGGAAATTCATGGGTTTGTGAGTAGTGAGGTTGAATAGATATCTGAGACAGGAATCTTAGCATCCTTAATTATAGGTTCTATTATCTAACCAGTGAATAAACCAATTCACATCATTTCAACAAACATTTATCAAGATTATGCAATATGAAGAGATCTATGATTTTACCAAGCTAAATATTCAAATGATGGTGAATATTATTTTCTATTAAGCTAGTTAAAAACTAGAAGAGACTCTAATGAACCCAGAAAAGATTTTTTTTAAAAAAAGAGGAAGGCAGAATGTTACTGAATGATTATAACAAATACAATCAGTTATGCTACAGTGCAACATACAGGGTTCTAAATACCACCAAACTATATAAAACCACACAATGAAAACTACAGGCCTTCCTTGTAGAGAAAATGGGGTTAGGACATAGCCCTCAAAAATTTCTCAGTGACATGTTAAGAAGCACTTAAAAATAGCAGCCCGAGGAAGATAGTCGTGTACATGTTAAATGGTTAAGAAATCATAAATATTACAATAAACATGGCATTTTACCCTGACAAAGGCCTGTGGTTTGCTTGTGGAAGTGGGCATCCTTGGGCAGCTGCCTGTAGGTTATTGTGAAGTGGTGGGAGAAGGGCAGGACAGGGTGGGGTTGGAGCACATTCCCCAGGTATGTGGATGCAGGTGGGCATGGCTCAGCCCATGTGTGGCACACTGAGGGAGCAGGCAGATACTTGAGATGTATGGGTTTTGTGTTCCCACAAGGCTTGGATCTGCTGGGTACAGTTTTCAGGATTCACCTAGTACTTCTCACTGACAAAATCACACGTTAACCACCATGAAATTCTCATTGGCTGGAGCCAATTCACACTCTCAAAATATGTGTGATAGCATAACTGACTAGGTGGATCTAGTTATATAGAGGGAGATGGAAATATTGGTAGATATTCATATGTATAGATAGATATGGATATATATGGAGGCATATATACAAAGATAGAGATAAATGTATCCATATTCTAGTCTTTGGCAAAACAATGTTTGTCCTCATCTACCACTAAGCTTATCTGATTATTACTTTAGTCTAAGCTATTCAAAAAACTTCCCAAAAAATCATTTGTGATTTTAAGATGAGAACAGGAATAACGCTATTAAACTGGGTGATGAGTTAAGCCCCAGCTGTAACTTCTGCGTTCTACCTACATTTCCAAAGCAAGGTGACTCAGAGCTGGTCTGAGGACCTAGAGGCCAGGCAGCCCCCACCTGGAAGTTTCCTTTTGTCTATAACTGCTCACCCCTGCACTCTTGTGTGCTCTTCCACAAAAGGCAGAGTGTAGCCGAGAAGAGGGGCGGAGCTTGGACAGCATCCTGGGATTATCTCTTTTCCTTACAGAGCCTCTTCCTAACACAGCCATAGAACAAGCATCATCTCTGCCATTGTGTATCAGTTGAACATTGGCTCTCTCATGTCCAACGTGTGGTCAAACAAGCCGTCAAAGTGGACCCTTTAATATTTATGTAAGAAACTAGTTTCCCCATGCTCCCTTAATTATTTATCCTGAGTGAGCACACATGAAGTCACAGGCTAATGGGTGGCGTAGTTTTTATATAGACTCGTCTCCCTATAAAGCTTTTTGGCTGTCTGGTAGTGGTGTAGCCATAAGGCACTGTGAATGAGTCCATTGTCTATAGAGGCAAGCTTTCCAGGGTTACATCAGAAAGAACAGTAGAAAGGTGAACCCAAAGCCTCATGACTACAGAATATTCTCCTCACATTTCTCTGCCAAGGACCACGGGACACCCAAAGAATTGCACTAAGCACAGACAACACTGAAACCCATGGCATTATTAACTCCCCCAACTTCTCTTTTTATGTTTTGCTTTAACTTTGTTTGGCTGTGCATAGATTTTATTCGATGTGGTTTAACTCCTACAAAAGAGAATATAATCCAACCTTCTGCTGGAAACGCAGCTACAATTTCATTCCCGTGCCAAGCAGCAGGGAGAGAAATCCAACAGTCGGCCCCTAGTGAATTAACTCTATGCCCCAGTTTCCTAACAGAAGCGCATGTCAGACAATAGGCTGGGTTTTAACTCTTTCTCCACAAGGCTTTATCATCAGCAGTCAGACGCCTTTTTCTTCTCACTTCTCACCCCATTACTCACGAAGTCTCTCTTTTCCCAGGAAACCTGAGCTAACACACTCGACAACCAGACAACCATGCTGGAGAAAGCAGGAAAAAGTCAGGTCTCGCCATTGGAGGCACAGTAGCATACAAAACATTGCTATAGGAAGAGAGAGAATCCCTAGGCTGCAGGAGCTGTCCTCTCCCTGTCTTAAACAGCACTGTTCCCATCAGAATGCTCCCCTGACTCTCGTCTGGTCTGGGTGTTCCGATCATGCTAAACTTTCACAGCCATCATGAGCCCTGCGCAGGAGGGACAAGCTATGGATTGTATGGGGGATGGGGAGTTCTAGACAGAAATCGAGATAAATAGAGGGAAATGGTTAATTACTGTATACTTTGCAGGAACTCTTAGCTGCACTAAACCTCACCTAATAAAAAGATAGAGCCTCAAACTAGCTCACCGGTGATGCTAGAAAGAAGACTAGGTAAAGGAATTCGAATTAAAGGGAAACAGGAGCAGCTTCACAATATCCTGAGTTGATTGCATCCCACCTAGCGGTCAGTTAGGCAGGCAAATGAACAGTTAAAACACTGTGCAACTCTAATCCCCAATCGTTACACTTAAATGGCTCCTCTCAATATAAAGGAGGCTCTTCAATAACCATAGATCTAATTTCTGTTAATTTTATGTAACTCTAACAGAGTCATTAACATTCGGGGAACCCACTATACATGAGGCCCCTCCCTCCCGACTCCCCTCATTTCTCCTACGAGCCTATCTCTTGAAAATTTAATTATTACCAGTGGAATTCCTGCACTAACTAAAGGCTTTTGCAATCAAATCAATAGTTGATGAAAGAGTAGTCCAAAAAAAGCCATGTTAAATGCATTATCTTCTTCCATTTCCCCATCATCCATGTGGCTCCTTTCATGATGTTACAATTGGAGACCCTCAAAATAACATCACTTTCAGGCAGTTAAAATGTCTAAGTGTTATCCAGAGGTGCCTATTATATATTTATAAAGATTCCCCTGTATGCCCCTTCTGGGTTTATCAAGTGCTCTAAGGATCTGCTTGGCGTATACCAACTACCACAGACCGATCAGAGAAATCCAGGAGGAAATGCTCCAGGGCATAACTGGGCAGAAGGGAAGTCTGTGGGATCGGGACTCACAGAGGAAAGAGGTGACTCTATGTGTTACGTAGGAATTGAGATGAGTCACCTCCCCCTTCTCTCCCTCCTCTTGTACCCCCCAGCATTCAGCTCTAATGGAAGAGCCCAAATGCTATGCTGTCTGTGTGCTTTTCTACCGACGAAGAGTCTCCAGCACAAAATAACGTGCCTTTGGGGAGAAAGAGATGCTTCGGTGTTGTGGTGCCCTTTGCTGCTGTAAGTGGAATGGGCTTTGGTGCCTCATTTGGATGGCTATTGCTGCACCAGAGATGAAATCTATAAAGAAAGCATTTTATCCAGGCCATGGGCAGCGCACCGCATGGCATTCTGCACTATTCCCATGTGAGAGCACTTTTTAAGCATATGACACATGTATTTATAAATGGTTACCTGGTTCTCCAACAGGGTGATTGAAAGGAATAGAAGCCCACGTGACGCACAGCTGTACTGTGTACACTGCTGGACGACTAGAGGCCAGGCTGCAGAGGGAAATCGAATGAATTCTCCAGATAAACAACCAGGGTCCTCTCCTAACGGGCTCACAGACTGCACGGGTGAGTGAGAAGCCTAATGCATAGGACCAGGTGTGCAACCCAGTTCAGAGTCTCTCATCTAAGCTATATGGGATGCAGACACATTATCTGGAAAATTCAGCCTGCTACTATTTCCTGTTAAATTGTCCAGATAATTACTTTACTCTTCCATTTCCCTCTGACTTGAAATGCTAGTCGCAGGGTCCTAACAGGTCATACCTGACAGAAGCTGATTTGCCTATTTATCTGAAACGCTTGCCCATCAACAGGTAATCCCTATACGCCTTGTATTCGCCTCAGGAAGTTTTATTCTAATGGAAATCAAAACCGAGACTCTAGAAAGATTGGTGGACATGAACAATGAATGATCATGAAGGGTGGGATTTGGTGGGACAGAACATAGCGCTCTGAAAGCTGAGGAGCAGAGCTCGGTGGAGATCTCACAGAGGAGAAGCTGGTTGTGGACTCTCACGGACCCCCTGACATTTTCACATCCCACACAGAGAATGGCATGCACATCTATCATGAGGCAAAAGGGTGAGGCTGCTCATAGCCGCCAGTGGCCAGAGCTGACAGACACCCCAGATCAGGCCTAGCAGTCCCAACAGGTAGGGACCACGGTCTGCTCAGCTCTGGCAGCCCATACAACATCCTCCAGTTGGGACTCACTTTCAAGCAAGCGTAGATTGAATTAAGCAGAGGGAAGAATGCAAGAAGAGAGAAGAAGCACAGGATGTAACCTAATTCATAATTCTTTAAAGAGCAACTGTTTTGCAAAAAAAAAAAAAAAAATGTAACCAAGAAACAAAGCCTCAGGCGGCAGTGTTGTTCAGTAGTCAAGGGCCCAGGGTTTGGAATCAGAAAGTTCTACATGTTGCACTCTGCTCTGCCACTAAATATATGTGTGTCCTTGGGCAAATTTCTGAACCTCTGCATGCTTCATTTTCCTAATCAGGAAATAGGGATATCATCGTCCTTATCTGTTAATGTAGTTGTTCTATCCATCTCTGCTGTAAAGAATGTGATAATATGACTAAGTCCCAGCACATGGAAATGTTCAATAATAGCAGCTATGATATTAGTAATACGAATGTGGCTATTAATGTTGCTAAGTGATGCTTCAAGCAAAAAGCCAGAAGCTTAGGAGATAGAAATGAGGGATGCAAATAGGACTCTTAGAAAATACAGATATGCAAATAGTTTGTCATTTGCTGTTGCAGGGGAAAAAAAAATAAAAGAAAAAATCAAAACTCTGGTCCAAGCAGAAGGACAGGAATATATTTGACAGCTATGTAGGGCCAATTAGGACTTCTATTTCAGATGAGATGTTCAAATGCTAATCTGCAAAGTAGCCCCAGTTTCTGTTCTCCCACAATAAATGTACACTCATTTTTGAAGATGCATAGACCGGCAGATAGAGAGCATAATGCAATTGCCAAAGAGGCTACTCATCACTGTCGCCCTGACTGCACTTCTGCACTGAGGGATCCTCCACGTGCTCTCTTATTAACATGGAGAGAATAACACATTGTAAATACACGTGGACTATCCAGCAAGTACAAGGAATTTTCCATTATCCTCTGTGCAGCCAAATCCAAGTCAAAGTTAGGAAACTAGAGATAAAGGAGAATTTCCTCAAATGTTAGAGAACATAGTTTATAGCATCAGTTATGACATATAAATACACATAATCTTCAAAAGGAAAAAATAAATGAGAAATTACCAATACCTAGCAGGCAGCATGTACTAAGCAATCTATTTAGATGGGCAACAGAGAGCCCCTCCCTATTATTCACTATATATTCATCAAAAATTTCTCAGGAAGAAAAAAGTCTTTCAATTGCAACATGTCATTCGTTATACATTTTGTCTTATTATTTAGAAATAGACATTTCAATGCCTAAAGTGAAATGTCCACATAAAACACATTTATAAAGTACTTCATTTACAAGTTACTTTACATCTATTTGTTACTCTGAACCTCTCCATCACACAGGGAAAACTGCAAGAGCATTCTTAACTCTATTTACTGCATGAAGAAGTTGAACATAAAGACAGTGATTGACTAAGATCACGTGATTTGAAACGCATAGGGCCAAGACCAGGACACAGGTCTTCTTGCTCTTCTCCACCCCCATGCCATCCCTTCACTCTATCACATATTCCATTATGGAGGCACTGAATAGAAGTGAGCACACTGTCCCCTTATAGCAGTTGAATATGCCTGTCCAAGCCAAAAATAAACCAAAACAAACAAACAACAGAACACAAGGCAAAGTGGCAAGAGCAAGAGAACATGCACACAGTGACATCTTATCATGTGGACTGGTTCCCTCTCTCACTGTGGAAGAGGACTGTGGAATTTGAGCCGTGAGGAACCCTAAATGCCACATTGAGAAGTCTGGGATTATCTCAGAGGCAATGAGGGCCATCAGAGGGTTTTGAACTGGGCAATGATACAGTGAGAAATGTGCTTCAAAAAGATAAGCCTGGCCAGGGTCAGAGCCTGGATTTCAAGAACTAGGAGAGCAGCGGGGGAGTTGGGGCAGAAAACAAGTGGCCACAGTTCCTGCAATGTCATCATTATAGCTCAGGACAGCTTTGGCTTGTGGTGTTTGTTCTAGACCTTGAACAACCAATGCTTCGACTGGATTGTGAAATCTTTGCAGGAACTCGTGTTTTATTTATCCTTGTGCCTGGTGAACTACACATTGCTAAGACTGCCTACAGGACTTCCTCTCCCGTGTAGTCCAACAGCACCTTGACCTCAGCAGAACACAGCTGAATGTATGGATCTGCACCCAACACACTTTCTTTTCACACTTTCTCCTGTTAAATGTGGCACTGCCATCCCACATACAACATGATTCTTAGGAGCTTTCATTCAACTCATCCCTACATCAGGTCCCTCCTTGTCCATGCATCACTCATGCCTGCCATCTCTCTTGTCTGTCCAATCCTCAGCTCTCTCCACCTATTGAGGTTCAGTTTGAAGCTGATCACCAAATCCTTGCCTGCGAACCTACCCCCGTGAAGCTGTCCTCCACACTGCTACCTGAACATCACTGTGAGACAAAGACAGGCTCACGTCCTGGTTTAGATCCTTTGCTGGCCCACCATTGCCCCCGTGACAGTGGAGGAGAGGAAACTGTTCTTGGTCACACACCTGCAAAGCCCTCCATGAACTGGCTCCTCATCTCCAGTCACTCGTCTCCAAGTGCCCAAGCCTGAGCCAGCTTCTCGTGCACCCTGCCCCATCTGCCTCCCATGCCCATTCTCTGCCTGGAGATCTCTGGCTGGTCCCCTGTCTGCCGTCTCCTCCCCTGTCCCCTTCATCGGCACAGCCTCCATCATTCATCAGGCCCCCAAAGCACACCACCTCTCTCTTCTCTTTTGAAACCAGCTGCCCACTGTTCACCTCCACAAGAGCTCCTACCGCATTCTGTTAAAGGCAATCCTTTGCATCCTACTGGAGGGCAGGATGCTCCTAATTCAATTCTCCCCTCAGCACCCAGTACTTAGTTCATAACAGATACTCTCTAAACAAGTATGTAAATTAGCAGATGTTTAAAGACCAAGTGATTAAGTGAAAATGAATTCAATAATATTACATATAGAATCTGACAATGATATTTGAATATATCAACATATAGGAGTGTGTGAGTGTGAGAATATGTGTGTGTGTGTGTGTGTGTGTGTGTGTGTGCTGGTAATTTGCAGTCAGTTTTCTTCTGATATGATTACACTTTATGCATAAAAAGCAGCTGGGCAATGGACACTGTGTGTGGATACATATGTAATGATATTTAAAGAGGCCATGATTAAGATATTAATCTCCCATAAAGAGATAAAAATGGTTCTTAAAGCTTAAATATGTGGTTTCCATTCCATTGGATTCACATTGGTTTGTAGCATTTAACATAACTAGAATGTTGTATCGTATATGTGTGTGTGTATGTGTGTGTATATACTGATTGAAATTTTTAACTGATTTGTACTTTATTTAAAAATGGAAGTTGCTAGTTCTGCTTGACCAAGTAGTATAATCATTATTTTTAAAATACTGTTGCTGATTTCAGAAGGATAGTCATGAATAAATGTATGATATATACCAAGTATTTTTTTTAAAAAGCTATAAATCTCCATATCCTTTAAATGAATTAGAAAACACATTTCTTTTATTGGCACTATATCTTTGCTATATCAAAACTTTAGACTCTACATGTTGAAAACAGAAAGTTAAAGCCTTCTTTGGTAAATGATTGGTGAATGGATTAAAGTATAAGATTTGGCATAACCAATTTCCGAAAATCAACTGTGTTTTGGCTCACAATTTTAGAGGTCTCAGTTCATGATCTGTTGGCCCCATTGCTTTGGGCCAGCAGCACATCATGGAATGAGCATGTGATAGAGCAAAGCCACTCCCATCATGAGCCAGGAGGCAAACAAGGCAACAGGGTCTCACAATCCCCTTCAAGATCATATCCCCCGCATGACCCAAGAACGCCCCACAAACACTTCTCAAAAGTTCCACCACTTTCACTACCTCTTCCTTTTTAACACATGGGCCTTTGGGAGACATTGAACATTCAAACTAGAGAACTTACCAACTAGGATGCCCAGTTTACCAAGATTGAGCCTATTGGTGGGATTATTAGACCACTAATGGCTAATAAGTTTGTCACACTGACTTACAAATTTGTTATGCCCCAACCCCTTCAAAGCTTCACATTGGAAAATTTTGTAGTTGCCTTAAGATATTACAAATAAAATGAAGTTGTACAGAATTGATTAATACAATGTCTGGCACAGATGACACATATGATAAATATTTTATTATTGAATAAATTCCCCTGCTTGATTATACAATCCCCGAGAGCAGGCAGGAGCCTAGCACTTCAGCCCCATTAGAGTGACCCCCTTGACTCAATCTCTGTTGAACTCATGTGTGCTCATGGGTATTCAAAATTGGACAAGACAGATACATTCTTCAAACAGTATTTGGGTTTGTTCCATTGCCTTAAAAATCAGGTTCATTGGTCTCTGTAGGTATCAGTTATTATTAAATATAGCGTTGTGCTTGACTATTACAGGTACAAATCTAGTACACACATGAACGAAAGTACCATCTGGCACTAGAGATGTAAATATGAAAGCCAAGGTATTGTCTAAGGAGAAGTCTCAGCTCAGAATCAGGGAATAGAAAGTAATCCATAAGTGCTGTTTCTCCATCTGCAACAGTGATAAGTCACAAATAAGTAAAGCGAAGAGTTATCACTGTTAACTGTTTCAGATCACCATCTGCAAAAAGAACACAACAGAATGGAAATTGCTTTTATAAAGTAGTCAATGTGAGTTAAACATCTCATGATATGCAGTGGGGCTCTCCAACATGTGCCAGATGCTATTAAATACAGCATGCTCTATGGGAAAATCATGCAAAATACATTCACCAATTGAATTATATTGCAGATCATAAAGGGCCAAATCATAAACGAACCCCCATTACCTTGGTCTGTGGGCATTTTTCCTTGTGACTTGCAGATATAGAATGTGAGAAATAAGAATGAATATGATGCTTTTATTTTTTTAGTCAATAATATGTTTTCAAAGCACCCATAATTATAGTACAAAATACAACATGGTGTGTGCCCATTTCTCATTTAATAAAAATGAGATCTACTGTTCACATTTATATTGCTTCTCCTTAATAAAGAAGCCTTGGGAATTGTTCACCATGATGGGAACTAAAAATAATTATAGTCACTCATGCATTGGCTATTTTAAACATTAACAAATGATAACTGAATTCAGTAAATTCTTCAAATCTGAATGTAGCAAATAATATTTATAAAACTTTTTGTATTTTGCATAGGATTTTATATCCTCCAAAAAAGGCTTTAACCTATGAGATAGGAAAGTATTATTAAGTAAACAAACTGTAAATATGAGGAAATTAAGGTTCCCGGGGATTAATTTTGTACGAGAACACCAAGGAGTGAGACTTTATACCCAGGAGTTCCAGCCAAATTTTCCTCCCAAACCCTATATTCCTTCCCACCCCAAGTACATGTTCAGGGGAGCTGCCTGATGGGCAAGGGACGCAGGGGCTGGACAGGAACCCCCATTTACCCAAGATCTGAGGATATCACTTTTATTGATCATTCAATTGAAAATAAAATCTTGCATTATTTAGAAAAGAAAACTCTCCTTTTTCTTAAGTTTAAAAACTTACATACTAAAGCAGATGTTGGGTTAAGAATATAAGGAAATTCATGTGCTGAAATGCTAAGTAGGGCTTGGAGGAAAGTTCCAGAATAGAGTATTCTGAGCTGAAAGCAGGTATGAGACTAGGAGCATGAACCAAGTTACCAAGGTTCACAGCCATCGTCCATCTGAGGACTTCCTCGGGACCCCTCTGCACTCCTTCCCAGCAGGAATTCTCATACACAAATGTTTTGCTCAATCAGATAGAACTGTCTGCTTCATCTGAGGCTGGAAACCCACTAACAAATCTGATGGCATCTTTTTGTAAAGGTAGATAATGAGATTATTTTCCATAGTTGTGGACATTTGTGCTTAAGATGTATTGAGCTAAGACTCTTGCTCATAGACACATAGAGTTGAGAAGAAGAATCATAAAAATGTAGCAACCCTTTAATGACATACCAACCACAGAGGAATTTTCCAGAGAGCCACTCTATGAGAAATACTTTATTCATATATCATGTGTCATCTTCTTTATTGATGGGAAGCTGGCACCACGGCCAGCTAAAAGGAGAACAAACATTGACTATGAGGTAGCAGAAGATGCCACGTGGAGGACAAAGCATTTACAAGACAATGGATGTCGAAGCATCAGTGACAAGTGTAGAACCAGGTAGACTGGACCCGACTGAGCCAAGAGGAGGGCTCCAGGAGCAGAGCAGAGCTCTCCTTAGAGCTCCCAGGTCCTTGACCACATCATAGTAAAGAATTCAAGGAGAATCAGGTCTGAGTAGCAGAGCAAGAGGTTTATGATAAAGGGCAAGTCCCCACTGGAGAACGGGAGTGCAGGGGTGCAGGCGATCTCAGAGCAGCAATTGCCTCACCTTGGTCTGGGGTTTAGCAGGAGCAGGGGGGCTGACTAGAGATGGAGTTGGAGGGGGCTGCACTTGCACAACGCCCTTGCACACATGTTCTAATAATGCTGCTTCCCGCATGGCATGTCTCATTAGCATCTTAAATCTCCCCCCAGGGGTGCACATCTTACTATTACAATGAAGCTAGTGTCATTCCTTGGTCACCAAAGTCTTTAATGAACATGCTCCCCAGAGGGGTGATTCCTCAAGATGCCCCGTGGTTATCTTGTGGTTTTGCTGCTTTCTCAAACAGCCAGTTGGCAAGCCCTGGGAAAGAACATGGGCGCAGGGACATAGGCTGGGCTGCTCACGAGTGGTGTGTTCTGCATTCCAACGGTTTACAGACAGTTCTCTTTTGAGGCTCTGTGTTCTGTGTCCTTAAATTCCAGTGTCAGGGCCAAGAACAGAGATGCCAGGTTGGTAAGACTCGGGGACAGAGTGGGGAGGACGACAAGGTCTCAGTGGCACTTGTCACAGGGAGGTTAGTGGGGCCTCACAGTGAGGGTGTAGGTGCAAGGCACAGGCTGAGTGAGTTTCAAAGCCTGGGAAAGGACAATGGTTCAGCATGTGGACTCTGATTTTGAATCCCAGCTCTGCTATTTACTATCTCTGTAAATTTGGCCAATCATGTAACCTCTCTGTCCCTGAATAGTCTTATCAGTAAAAATGGGAATAAGCAGTCACCTCTACTACTCTGTTAATATGTGGAGAGAGAGAAGTTAGAACAGAATCTGGTGGCTACTTCATGCTATAGAAAGAGGTATTCGTGAGAATGATAATGCAATACTGAAAACGTAAAAGGAAGTTCACATTCATGGAAGAAGAGAAAAGAAAAAGAATAAGGAAGAAACCAAAAAGGGGAGAACTGATAAAATAAGTTGGCATGGAAACCAAGAGCCCTCTCGGCATGGAAGGGCGCCTAACAGCTAGGGCCACAGCAGGGGGAGCTGTCCTGAGAAAATTCTCCTAGGTTTGGGAAGTTGGAGCTCGCTGCTAACCCACCAGGAAGCAGTTACGGAAGACTGGAAGCAATGGGTACAGGATAAGAAACAGGAAGCGCAGGCTATGGATTCAGGAATGTTCAAGGTAAAAAGAGGAGGAGATAAGGGGTCCAAAGGGGGAGCGGAGTATAGGGGAGGTTTGCTTTAAGTTTGGGAAATCGTAATATAACAAAAAACAGAGAGAGTGAATGTAGGAAGAAGTGAACCCTGTGGGAAGCTAATGATGTCGGAGGTGTGAGCAGGCAAAAGAGAATTCAGCCCGTGGCCCAGGTAGAAGAGCCGTTTCTGCCCTTGGGATAGAAGAAGGAAAGGATAGGAAAATATACAGACAAATACTGAAGGGCAGAGGAAGCACACTGAAGGAGCTGAGTTTAAATGGGAACATTCTTCCCATGAAAGGTGAATCAAGTTCAATTCCATGGAAGCTTGATGGGTAGTGGATTGAGAAAAATAGGATTAAATTAAAGAAATGACCCTCCTAGTTTCTGTCTGATGAATCCAATGAGTACATAGAACACTCACTGATCACAGTATCGTGACCCTCTTGAGAAGCCCAGGTAGCAGGAGGTGGAACTGAAAGGCTATCACGGGAGGCCTGCACAGGTGTATCAGGGCACAGTCAAGACACCTGACCACACTGGATAGGAGAATTTAAAAGCCAAGAGGGACCACGGGGACCAGAAAAGCAGGAGCAACACCAGACTGAACATTGTGTTAAGAACAAAAACATCATGTTGGGAGTGACTGGGAGGGTAGTTCTGGCTAGGAAGAGACACGAAGGCAGGACCCCAGACCTTGAGACCACAGAAGTTGGGGACCACCCACTAGGATGACCCCTTGGCTGAGGGATGAGTCAGAGGGCAGGAGCACAGGTCCCCAGATGTGCTTGGCCAACCCAGCCCTGCCCCTTCCTACTTGCATTTCTCAGAACAACTGCAAAGTTGCCAGAGTGCAACATCCTGAGATAAGGGGCAACCATCCAAGACAGCCTGGCTGTGCCCTCAGCCTCCCTTCCAGCACACGGTATCCTGCAGGGCATTGTCAGCAGTCCAAGTGGCCCCGGGGTTTAAAAATCCCGAGTGCAATGCTTCTGGGGGCCCTCTGCAGCAGTACACTGTGGTGCACACACAGGTGAGCTCCCGTGCACCTGGGGAGCTCCTGTTCACCTCGAGAGACTGGCTGTCCCTGAAGCCTCACTTCTGTCATCCCTGCCTATCTGTGAGTGGCAAAGTTGCTTCACTTATGTTGCTGAGTGTTCTGCCTCACCAGACTGGGGCACACCAGATGGGTCAAATGAGTACATAGGGCAGCCACTGATTATATTATCATGATTGGAAACTGGAATATAGTGAACCTGTTTCACAGCAGGGGGTAGCAGGAGCTGGGAGGGCTATCCTGTTTCATCCAAGAGGAAAAACCCTCTAACCTTTCCCTATTTGTGAATTTCCCCTTCCAGATTTAGTCCATGAAACGAAATTAAAAAGTAAAGTGTAAGATCATAAAAGACAACCCTGTGCTTTGTCACTTGTTTATTATTACTATTTGTCATTTTAAGAATATCGTTGGGCAGAAAGGAGACAAATGCCTTGAATTTAGAGTCTCTCACTGGAACCAGACCTTTTGATATTCAGGGAAGAGCTTATAAGAGCTGGTGGGTTGCCCCCACCAACAAAATGAGCTCCTACCCAGGACCTGCTAAAACAACAGGTACTCAACACATCTTCCCCTCAACTTGGCAAATGCTAGCTTCCGTGGCTTTGAAAACACTTGTGCTTTAGACTGGAATGGTCTTCTTACTATTATCTACTTAGAAAGTTCTGACTTATCCTTCGAGCCTCAGTTAAAGTACTTGTTTTATGACACTTCTGCAGGGTCCCCCATAGCAAATACCACAGGACAGTGTAGGTTTTTAAATATCCTGATATACACGTCCCTTGTTAGTCGGCCTTGGTCTCTCCCCGCACACCATCCACCACTAACGTCAAGCCAAAAACTTAGCTCTTAGCAAGAAAGCACATGTGACGAAGGGTAGAAAGGGTCCCAATAGAAATGGGGATCTTTCCAGCCCAGGGGCGAGTAGAAACCAAAAAGAAGGTGAAGGCACGTGGCAGCAATAGGCGAGGTGGATGTGTCATGGTTTCCCTCTCACAGGTGGGGCTGGAGGCTTTGCTCACAAGGAAAGTCAAAAGAGAAAGGTTCTGCATGTGCCCATTTCTCTCTGGGGTTCGAGAGAGATTGCTGGGCTCAGAGGTCCATTAGTGCTGAGGGAGGCAGGCCTGGGTTAGCGTCCTCAGGGACCCTTGACCTCCATGTCATGGCCCCACTTGGCCTGAAAGGAAGAGGAAGTGGCCAATGGAGCTGCCAGTGAGGGGAGTAGGTAGGGGAAAGGGGGTGGGAAAGTCGCCACAGAGCCAAGGGCCTTGGGCCACCCTGGCTCCAAGTGTCATGGGGCACCAGCAATGCCAGGGACAATGAGGAGGAGCCCAGATAGCCCCAGGTGCCACAGACTCCATGTCCATCTGCCCATCACCATCATCCTCAGTAGCAGGTGGGCAGAGAGGACATTACAGGTAGAGTCTGGGAGACATCAAGTACAGGAAAGGGACAAGCAAACGTGCCTCTTCCCCACCTCCACAAGACCGTGAGTGAGTCAGCCCCTTGCTACCACATACATATGCCATTCTAGAATAGATCACCATTGAGGGAGGAATAAAAGTAAAATATTAAATACACCTGAAAAAATTTAATTAACTTGTAAGAGATAATTTATTTATGCCAGAAGAGACTGAGAAAAATTAACTAGCCCAGAGCATTTAGTTTATTCATTAATCTAGCAACTAAATTCACTAGCTGGATCGAAACAACTAGCTGATTATTTAAAGCCCAACACACATTCAGATGCAAAGATACACAACAGATCAAGGTGGATGGAAACTTGCAGAAGAGACCCTTATAGGCCATGACAAGGCTGTATTTCCTCTTTAAATATTTGTACATTTGTAACCCTGCCGTACAAGGCCCATACTGTGCTGTGATTGTTGATTGACATCTCTATTTTCCACATTAGACTGAGGGTTTGGGGCTCAAGATACTGTATTTTCATATTCCGATTCTTGTATTGTCTCTGTCCTAGTAAATATTAGCAGAATAAAGAAATAGAAGAATAGGGGTTGGTCAGACAGAATGAGAAGGGCCTCAGAGCCATCTAGACAAGCAGAACAGCAAGATGAACTCAGGACCCACCCTAGGAAGTCCACCTCCGTCTTGGCTTTGGATGAGGTTTAGTTCTCCTTCTTCTTGTGTCTGTTCTCCTTTGTTTATTTTTCCTTCTTGCTCCATCAAGGCATCAAGAAGAAAGGAAAAGAGGAGAGTTCCTCATGAGCTCTTTAAAACACCTCTGCACGCCCCTTCCCCACTTCTGTGTGTTCTAATGCTGTGCAGGTGAAGAAAAGCCAGACAGAAAGAAGCCAAGACACACACACACACACACACACACTCTCTCTCTCTCTCTCTCTCTCTCTCTCTCTCTCTCTCAGCAGAAGATGCTGAGATAAAATGAATTAACCTCGTACCCATTCAGATCTACAGTCTGAAAATATGCATATACAGATACACACGTACAGATAGTAAGTATGCTGAGAAATCTGCAAGTTCGATGCCAGCAAGTCTACCTACCTGCAACTTATAGCTTATTTCACCACCAATCTGCCCAGGCTTGCCCTGTAGTAGGAAAAATAGAAACACTGCTCAGTAGCCTTTAAAGTCATCATCTGCAAGTGCTTATAACTGCGCCATGATAAATTTGCTAAAAGGAATCTTGTGAATAGGACCAGGGTCTCTGCATGAATTGGAATTGGAGCTGGAAGGAAGGAAGGGAAAGAGGAGGCAGAGAAGGAGGGCAGGAGGGAAGGCAGGCAGTCCCCCAATTCCCGAGTCAGACAGCTGCCTGCCACTCAGCCCACTTCTTCCCCCCACAGACCCAGAGCTGGACGTGTAAAATCTACATCTCCCAGGATCGCGGTCAGGGTCTACCCAGGAGGAGCATGCGCACATGGGGGAAGAGAAGAGAAGCCGGCCCAGCACTAGGGCTCCTCTGGCAGTGGGAGCACAGGAGGGCCACCCTGGGACCACAGTGGGTGCTAGGGACGGTACTGCTCCCACCTCTCTAAAAGCTCTCCAGGAGATGGGCAGCCCCTGCCCCCACCCATCACCACCACCCAGCACACAGCTGAGGCAGAGCCCAGCACGCTCTGTGTCATGTCCCACATCTTTCTCATGGTGAAAGGGCTCCCTGGCTGCGTCCTTCCTTCACGGTGCTAAAAACTGGGCAGAACCCAGCGGTGGCTCAGGAAGAGTTGAAGATGGAGAATGTGAGAGGTTCCAGCCCCACCTTTCAAGGAATGTTTGGGGTAGACTTTAAGTTCTAGAACACACACACACACACACACACACACATGGAACACACACACACACGACACACACACATTCATGCACGAAACACACACATGGAATAATTGCTTATGATTCCATGAGTACAACAGCGGCTCCTCCTATTAATAAATAACTGATCCCTCCACTCATACTGAGAGGCTCGCCCTAGGGAAGGCAACCACTGCCAACCAGAACAGCTTCATCGTGGAATCATGTTGCCAATAACGAATGAAATCAAATTCAGAAGTCGTTTTTCTCTTTCTATGGCATTATAGTCATTTTGATGTGATACTGACACGGTTCTTGTTAGGTTGTTTCCTTTTTATAACACAATTTGCATAATTTAAGGACAATTCTGTATGATTTGCACAATTGAAGGCAATGTCAGAAAATGTCACTTCAAGAGCCTGATGATTTGTAGTCACCACTGGGTCTCGTCATTTTGTTGTCTTGTGGTAAAGGCATAGGTGGAGTGTGTAGACCACCCTTGGGACAGGAACAGGAGTGACTGTTTAACAATTCAGACATGTGCAGTGGGCTGGCTGGTCCTTTACTGACACAGGGGTGGCTGCCCCAACCTTCAGGGACGCTCAGGATGCTCACAGAATTAAAGGTGGCCCAGACTTTTCTAGTTAAACTTACCATTTAAACATCTAAAATCCTTTACTATGCTCTTGCTAAACAAGGCCATACAAATTTGCATCTTCTGAGGCTGAGAATGCTCATACAAAATGAGATTGAAATGTGTTTAGATCAAGCAAGAGAACTAAATATAATCTTATAACGAGCGTGGGGTTTGGAGAGCAGAACTGCTTAGAAATTTGCAACAATTCGCTACAACTATGAAACAGGTCCAGTCCTAACAACATGTTCCCAAGATAAATAATGTCACTGTTTATGACATTCTTCAACATTCTATAAATAAGTTAAGAAACAGGTATAGAAAAATTGTATTGAATAAATAAAAGTATTGTCAACAATAGTCAAATGCTTCCTAGTTATAATAAGACTAGAACACACTTAGGTTAGAATAAAAGGTCAATAATTCATCTCAACATTAATAAAACATAGGAGTTTTGCAGAATTAAGAAAGCATTGTTTAATTATTCCATGAGTACAACAGCAGCTCCCCCTATTAATAAATAACAGATCCCTCCATTCATACTGAGAGGCTCGCCCGTATGGGAAGGCAACCACTGTCACAGCGCCAGATGGGGTGAGGCCACGAGGGACAAGTAGAGCACTTTCCCTTCATCTGCTACCACCATCAGCTTATCCGTGAGTCAAGAGCCTTTCGAAATAATATTCACCTTATTGCTATATATTAAAATGCCCTGAATATGACAAAAAGAATTGGTTGAATGCCACAAAAAGCAGTCAGAGCCAAAGATAAGGAAGCCAAGGGCATACGGGGATCTAGCCTTCTTGGTGCAGAAGATTTTACAACCTTACAGTCGTCCCTCTTTAAGAAAAAGGATATGAAATTATAAATAGAGAATTGTTGTTGAATTACCTTCTGTACATTAAAATTGATAAAAGAAATTTCAACAAATTACAGAATTTAAACTGAAAAATCCAATGTGGAGCGTAAAAAAACCAATAAGATCATAATATCTTTGTTAACTAAATAATGAGCATACATCTACCATAGTATTTTTCTTTTTTTGGCTGGATATTCTTTGATCACCTCTTCATAAGACAAAATGTTTTAATATATCTGTACAAAGAATAAAAAGATAGTTCAGCCTTTTTCCTAGCACAATTGATAGATGCTATATTAATAACTATATTCCTAATGACAGAGAACTTCCATTTTGACTAGGTCTTGATAAGAACCAAACCTTTTCCTTACAATATCATATACCTGATGAAACTTTCAAAAATTAACCTCAGGCTCTGTCTTAGACTCTCTTCTGTTGCTAAAATAGAGTATCACAGATTGGGTGATTTATAAAGAAAACAAGTTTACATGGCTTATGGTTCTGGAGCTTGGCAGTCCGTGGTAGAGGGTGGTGTCTGGCAGGACTTTCATGCTATGTTCTTCCCTGATGAGTGGCAGAAAGGCAAGTGGCACATGGGAAAGAGGCAGAGCAGGAGGGGCAGACCTGCCTTATGACAACCTACTCTGTCACTAACCCACTCCCAGGACAATGACAATAAGGTATTGATAGGATTCCAGAGGCCATGGGGACCCAAATACCTCCCACTAGGCCCATCTTCCAGTACTGCTGCCTGGGGAATCAATCTTCCTACACACAAATGCTGAAGGCAAACACTCAAACCACAGCAAGTTCCATCCTTTTCAAACCACATTTCACCCACCACTGCCAACACGCACCTCGGAGACATGAGGGAGGACATGCACGTGGAACAAGATGGCACCCACCCTGCCCTTGTTGGTGTCAGCAGTCCTGGAAGCTGTTCTGCACATGGGCAGCTAGCAGTGCTTGATCTTACAGGGAAGTGACTGCAAATCACAGGGGTGGACACCACCAAACCCAAAGTAGACCTACTCCCGTCTCATCATCTGCTTAAGTTATATCAGAATTGCCCAGAGTCACTCAGTACCACCCAAGCTGAGGGGAAGTAGGAGTAGAGGTTTCAGTGCAAAGGGATGGTGGTTGTAATCCAGGTTAAAATGTCTTAAGATGCAAGTGTTATAAAGACCTATCCACGTGAAAACATGTCTGGCCCTCCCAGGTCACGTCCATGTGACAGGCCTGACGGTTCAGACTGGGCTACTGCACAGCAAATGCACATCATTCAGAGGAAGGAAATGAAAGAAGCGATCCCAGCTGGGGCCCCAGTTCAGTCAGGACCAAGAGGCAGAGTGAGTCAGCAGCACTTCCCCGTCACCTCTCACCAAACCACCTCATGCAGGCTGCCCAGACATGAGGAGGAATGCTGGGGACAGAGGGCACAGAGAGGTTGAGAAAAGCATGCTACACCATATTGCATTATCATGTTTATGGGTAAACTTGGTCAGATATCATCAATTTTATATGTATTGATCTAATAATAATTACTCAGATTTAATAAATGCTTACCATAAGCCAGTCACTAGCAACTTCTAGACATGGATTAAATCATATGCCCCCAAATAGATATGTTGGACTCCTAACACCCAAATCTCAGAATATGGCCTTATTTTGAGTTAGGGCTTTCATAGAAGCTATCAAGTTAGAAAAAGTTCATGGGGAGGGCCTAATCCACTCTGGCTGGTGTCCTTATAAGAAGAAGAAATTTGGACACAGAGACAGACATACCTAGAGGGGAGTGTGAAGATAAGGGAGAGTGTCACCTATGAGCCAAGGCTCCTAGAAGCCAGGAGAGAGGAACAGAAGAGATCCTTCCCTCCAAGCCCGTAACAGAAACAGTCCTGCCCACACCTTGACCACAGATATCCAGCCCCCAGAGCAGGCAGAGGATGCTTTTCTGTTGATCAAGCCTCTCAGTCTGTACTTGAGCTGCAGCCCTTGAAAACTAAACCAGGCATCAGCTCCTAAAACCTCACCATGTTCCCTAAGAATCCATCCCAGGTAAAAACCAAGCTCAGAGAAGCCAAGAACACTGTCCAAGGAATGGGGCCCAAGCCCATGCTCATGACCACCCTGCAATACCAGCTCGGTGGGGTTACCTCTGCATTCAATAATTATGTGTTTTTGATTAATGAAATCTATGGCCAAGATAAAGAACATTTTAAAGTTCCTTAAGGCACCTTAAAGACCATTTATTCTCTGAAATACTGTTTTGCTTTGTTTTTTAAAAACCTTACCTGAGGATAATTGGTACCAAAATTGTGGTCACTCAAAGTAAAGAGGGAGAACAAAATCAGTCATGAATGATGATGGAGGGACAGCTTCTACAGTTTCATTCTGGGGGAAAAGTAAATGTCTTAGGATGAACAAAAATGAACATTTGAAGAACAGGTCGTACTAGATTTCCAATGAAGTTTTGAGATACCATTCATTTCATGTAGACAGATCAAAAATTCGGACTTCCAAGATTTTACTCTATTAAATAACAATGTCCAAAGCACTTCAAATGGCTTTGAGATTAGGACCACGGAACATCATAGGAAAAGCACTAGGCTGAAAGGAGCATTTACATCATCCTCATGCACTGGGGGCCGTGGTTTCGTTACCTAACAGGATTAGGTGGCTAATCCTTAGCCTTCTTTGAAGTAGACAGATCCATAACTAATGGGAAGAAGTGACTGAGAGCAGCATCACATGCTAAGGACAGGTAGGGAGGACCAGTCTATGCCTGCACCTTTAAACCCAGTCAGTTCAGAAGCCACAGGACTGAAAACACAAGATAGCTTCCTCCCTGGGCCGGGTCTTATTTGCAAGAGCATGCGCACAACCAATAGGCAGATCCTGGGCAAAGAAAGAATCCACTTGAGGGGATATGTTCATGGATGGTCAATCCTTAGGAAGAGTAAAAGTACAACTAGAGAAGGGAGAAGAGGCCCTGACGGGAAACACCGAGGAGGACGGTACAGGATGCATACATGTGACTGACAAGTACAGCAGACAAGAAATAAACAGATGCTGGGGAAACTGCTCACATCTATGGGCACCCCCAGCAAATAAAGAAAATGTCCCAGTGCTCCAGCCATTTACTCACTCACACCACAGACAGCCGAGGTTCTATGTTAGTGTGTTGTTAAAAAGTCGTTAATTTTAAAGCTTTGCATCTCTGTTTTGGCTTGTCATTTACTTATCATTTCCACGCTGCTCACATCCTCGAGGAGGTGAGTTGTCTTGCGCTATTAAATCATATGGAAAAATTCAAGGTAAAAGACAGATCAAAACTAATTAAGAGGCAGGCATCTGGGTTTAATTAGTCCTGCGACTGAGCACTCCAACAGCTTTCTATTAGCTCACACTGGCTTCATAGAAAAGGAAGCAATCAAGTTCACTGAAAAGAGGTTGATTTATTTTCCAGGTATCATATTCCAAGAAGACTCTATTGCCAGTATGTTTATATAGAAAGTGATGAGTAATGGCATTCTTCACCTCCACTGGGGGTCCCAGCCCACACCTTTCATCTCCCCTTCAGCCCAAACTCTGCATCGAGGCTTCTCTTGAAGGTTCCACGGACTGATGTTCACCTATTCCATTCTGCACAATTTCTACAAGAGAGTTTCAGGTTAAGGGAATTGCCAGCTTCTTCTGCCCTCTCTCTGGAATGTGACACTATGTCCTTGGGGAAACTTTCCCTGGGGAGGAACTCTGTGTGATCATTAGCTTTGCATTACTGTAACAATGTACTTGAGATAATAAACTTAATAAGGGAAAAGGTTTATTTTGACTCATAGTTGCAGAGGTTTCAGTTCATGATTGATTGGCTCTTTTGCTTTTAAGACTGTGATGAGGTAGTACATCATTATGGGGGTATGTGAGAGAGGAAATTACTCACTGTGTGCAGCCAGGAAGCAAAAAAAAAAATTCAAGAGGAAGGAGATGGGGTCCCAAAATCCCCTTCAAGGATAAGCTCTAGTAGCTAACTTTCTCCCACTGGGCCCCATCCCCTAATGTTCCCACCACCTCCCAGTAGCACCGCAGGCTGGAGACCATTCTATAAACCTGTGCCCTAGGGGGACACTTTCCCCACCATGGCACCATGGGCCTGGATTCAGAGCCAGGTCAGCACCTGGAGGTGAGGTGGTAAAGAACTGGCACTTCTGGCTGTCTCTGGTCTGGGTTTTACAACCAAATGAGGTTTCTATGTCACCCAGAGAGACTCAGTAAGAAAGGAAAGCAGCCTGGATCCAGGTCTGGTCTCTTCCATGAGCTGAAACTCTCACGCTGTTGTATGCAGAATGCACACAGTTTCACTAAATTCACAAAAATGCTCTTCATATGAATGTTCCCTAGATAATAGCTCAGCATATCAAGCTACAAGTCAAGCCTGAAATTACCACCATCCCCATACATACATGCTGCTCTGCAGGTGTCTTTCACTAACCCAGCCCAGCTCGGGAGGGGGGCATCACATCACCTCAATTTGGAAATACTTGGAAAAATTAAGATAGCAAAATGTGTATATGTTGAGTTATTATAGATTTTTCTTTCAAGATCTACTCAATACAGCAAAATTTTCTAGAGATACTAGAGTAATTGGGACAAATTTCCCTCGGGCCACCCCCTTCAAATCAAAACTTGGTTAAACTTTTGGTAAATTCTTCGTTGATTTCAGAGTTGACATTCCTGACAAGGATCTCCATAACAGCAAGTCATAGACAAATGAAGAGCAAGAATCTTTGATGCAAGATGAAAAAATAGAAAACTAGTCCTCACCTTTATGGAATGTCAGCCCAGGACTACAACCTGGGTAATCCCAGGAGGACCTAGACTGGGGATTCTCAATTGCAGCATTACTGACATGTAGAACCAGGTCATTCTTTGGAAGACTGGGGTTAGGGGAGAACTGTCTTGTGTACAGTAGAATATAGGATGTTTACCATCTGTGTTAGTCAACTTTTTATCACTATGACAAAATACCTGAGAAAAACAATCTTAAAGGAGAAAAGATTTATTTGGGGTCATAGGCTCAAGGGTTTCAGTCCATGGTTGGCTGGCTCATTGCCGAGGAGCCTCTGGTGAAAGTACACAATGGCAGAAGAGGATGGCAACTTGGAAGCAGAGAGAGAAGAGAAGGGATCGGCAACAAGACAGAGTCCCAAAGGACACACATCCAACGAGGTCCCGTCTCCTCCAGTTTTCACCAGCTTCCGATAGTCCATTCAGCTATGAACCCATCAGTGGATTAACCCACTGATATTCGAGCTCTCTTGATCCAATCACTTCACATAAGCCCCATGCTGCACTGGGAACCAAGCCTTCAACACATGGGCCTTTGAGGGATATTCCAGGTCCAAACCATAAACACATCCCCCTAGAAACCCAGGATGTGCAGTAGTATCCCTGACCTATTATGAAAAGTATAGGGAGTATAGGGAGATCACCACCACCAATGGAGAATCATTGGTCTAACTGTGGGACCAAAGCCTGACATAAAAATTTTCATAAAAATACATGCTCAGACAGATTTTGGATTATAATCCCCAGATTTCTAGGCCAAAGAGAGAAAGAAAATATTTTGTTATGAAAGATGCTAAGGTTAATTCTTACTGGTTGGGTGTCTCCATAATTTTAAAATCCAATATAGCCCTGGCAAAATTTTAGATTGTGGAAAGTTCTAAATTCTAAGGAACCCACCAAGATGCTAGCTGCCAGATGTACCCCAAGGAACCACAAAAATACTATTTTAAACTACTAGAGCTTCATATTTTATCCAGAATTTTTATATTCATTATCATACTTACAACTGAATGAGTTGTTCATTTAGAATTGCACAATTAGAACCAAGTGAAGTTCTTCTTCCAAGAAAAGTTGGCCAACCACAATAACTTTAGTTTTAGTGTGGTCGGTGCTGATTTGTTCTGAGGAAGACCAGGCAAAGGGCTCATCAGTGTTTTATGGCTATCCCAATATAAGATATTATGTCATTCACATGGAAGTGGGCACATATCTTCCTAGTTTCTGTCACAGGCAGAGAAGCATCCAAAATGTCTAGTGGTTGCATTGTTACGTAAATACACATTTAAAAGTAGAGCAGGCATTATTTCACACCACTTAAATTGAATTTTGCCTCACAAAACACATTTCTTTCACATAGATTTTGACAACAGTGTCATGAGCTGGACTTTGAGAAATGTGAAAAACCAGGATATAGGATATGGTTTGATAGATTAGCCCATAAACTATTCCTGTCTACGTAGTAAGGACCAACAAACAGCCAAAACTCAAGAAAAGTTTTATGTTGCTCTTAATCATTTTATCAGTGGCCTCAAAGAGTAAAACCGTGATCAGTACTAAACTAGTTTTGCATAAATTCTAAACCATTTTAGGATTAGGTTGAGCACAAAGCTCCAATTTACATAAATGTCCCACCGAGTGCTGACTGTAATTTGCGAGTAATCAGATTCCCCTCATCCAAGTCTGATAGAATGATACCTGAAGAGTTAATTTAGCCATGATTGAGTCCCATTCCTCAGGGGAGGCTCTAAACTCTGTGGGACAGAAAGAAATAACCTCCTGGGACACTTTTAAGGTGAATGAAGGGCTTTTAACATGCAGTTGGTTTGCTGCATTCCAGACGATCAGAGGCCAGAACACAAGACACACCGCAGGCCCACGCACAGGGGTCCAGTGCTGTTAGCATCTCATCGTCTGGAAAGATCTGTGCTTCTGCCATTACAGAGTCCAGTGCGTGAGCGACAACAGCCCCAGATCTACATTGGCTATTGTTTCTGACAAGCAAACTCAAAAGACTCCCTCCAAAATCTATTATAACCCAATTTTTGGAAAGGATAAGCTGCTTATGAAAACATTTGAACTTAATAAGCTTACATATGACTCGTCTGGGTTCCGTTTACAGTGTTATCTTAATGACATAGCTGGTCTGCATGGCTTCCTGGCAGGCCTTACCCAGCAAGGAGACAGCCAGGCCCATCCACTGCCCAGAAATGGAGACTTCTGAAGGGGAGCCGAGGACACACCGTCTCAGAATCATCTGAACACCTGCAAAAAAGGCAGATTCCAGGTCCCCTCCCCAGTCCTCTGAATCTGGATCCTGGATAAAGGTGGTCCTGGAATGTGGGTCACCCTATGGGGACTCTTAAGCACCCTAGAGTTTGACTGTAAAAGATGCTATGAGAGGAACGCTGGTTAATTCCCACGGACCCAGAGCCTTGGCTGAGTGCTGGATGTTTGGTGAGTCATCGTGTCTGCATGTCAAGTGTCAGATTCATTTCAGAGACGTGTGCTAAACTTAAACCCCGTCCCTTTCCCCATTCTCACAACCACCCTTATTTGAGGTAATATTTTACATCAAAGCCACTCACTCACCCACACGCCTCTGCTTAGGAGAGACAAGAAAAGTGTTCCCCTGGCTCTCTTCTCTGGATAGACCTGGGTCGACTTTTCTAGAGATGTTAGTTTGACCCTTCGAATAAGTGTGGCAGTTGCCAGGGGAAAAACAGAGCCCCGTTTTCCCTTCTCTTCCTGACCAATCGAAACGATAACTTCATTTACAAAAGGGACTCTCCTTTCTCCATGAAAAGCTTTGAAAAATGACTCACCATAGGAACTTTACATCAGCACTTCTCACGTGCATCGACTTACACATTCTGATAAATAAATAGCACGTTCTCTCTTCTTTATTGACCACCCTACAATCTACAATGATTGCTATCAAATAGCAAGATCCATAACAAAAAAATGGGGGAAATCTTTGTGAAAACAAAATGTGCTCAGGGAATGAAAAGCGCTTAACGTCTCCTTAGCATTAAACCTCTGTATCGTATCAACATAATGTCCTGTCTTTTGATAAAAGGACAACACATTTTGTAAGCAAAAGAATCAGACTTAAGAAACATCTACTTAAAGCAATGATTTCAAACCAGATTTTTCTGAGAGGGAGAATATAGTGCATCGTATCTAAATCTTCCTCCTAATTTCAGTTATTCAGCTAATGACTGTATCCACTTTCTTTCACCATCTCTTGAGTTTCATGGGTTCCCAAACTAAGATTGTGCTGTAGAACACGAGTGTCTTCCATAAGCTGTCCAAGGTTCAAACTAGAAACCATCTGTGCCAGCCAATTTTCCATTGCTATGTCAAAATATCTGCAATAAACGAATTTATATATATATGCATTATAATTATATGTGCATTATAATTATACATAACAGTGGATTCATTATGATACATTTGTATATGCACCTCACATAATTTGGTCTGTTTCATTCCCAATGCCTTCTCTTTCCCTCTCTTCCTTCTCACCCAATCCCCTATTTCCCTACAAATGACACATTTCGTTCTTTTTTATGTATGTATAAAACTCCATTGTGTATACATACCACATTTTCTTTATCCATTTATCTGCTAATGAACACCAGACTGATTCCGTAATTTGGCGACTGTGAATGGTGCTGCTATAAACCCGGGCAGGCACATATCACTAGAGTATGCTGACTTTAATTCCCTTGGATAAATACTTAGAAATGGGATAGATGTGTCTTTGAGGAACCTCCATTCTGATGAGATAAACAATGTAAAAGGTGGAAAGGTTTATTTCGCCTCATGTTTTCAGAGTTTTCAGTCCTTGGTTGCTTGCCCCCTTTTCCTTGGCCTGTGGCAAGCAGAGCATCTCCATGGGGAGCACATAATGGAGAAAAGTTGTTCATCTCTTGGTGGCTGGGAAATCAAGGAGAGAGAGAGAGAGAGAAAGTAGGGGCCAGGGTCCCAATGTCCCCTTCAGAGGCATGTCCCCAGCAACCCTCCCCTAGACCCTACCTCCTAAAGTTTAAGACTCAAACCACAAAGTTCCATTTCTGGCTCCCAATATCTCGTGTCCATCTCAGTCCATCTCCAATAGTCCCCAAATCCCTAAGTGTTCCAACATTACTGTAAAGTCCAAATCCAAAGTTTCCTCTAAGACTCAAGGCAAACTCTTAGCTATGAGACACTATAAAAGTAAAAAAGAAAGTAGCATAGTTCTAAAATACAATGGTACAGGGTAAATACTACCATTGCAAAAGAAAGGAATAGGGAGACACTAAAGAGGAATTGAACCAAAGCAAGATCAAAACCAGCAGGGAAAGCAAAACCATGTAGCACCATGTGCAATATCTGGGGTACACAGTGGTAGGATATGAGCTCCAAAGGGCTTTGGAAACCCCATTTCTTTTCTGTCCAAATTACAAGTTTTCAAAATTTTCTGCTCTATATTTTGCTCCCAATTTTCACTGTAAAGTTGGCTAAAAGCAGCCAGCTATACCCATGCCACTACCTACCTGAATGCTGTGTTCCCTTGAAATTTCCCCAACCAGACAAGACAGTACATCACGTCTAGAGTTTTACTCACACAAAGTCTCAGGGCATAGACAAAATATAAGCTAGTTCATTGCCAAAGCATAATATGAATGGCCTTTAGTGGAATTCTCAATAGAGTCCTCTTTTCCATATGAAAACTCATAATTACAGCCTTTACTGTCCCCATCCATATCAGCATTCTGGTCTTCTGAGTCCTCATCAGAATCACCCACCAAGCTCTGCTTACAAAACGCTAGGGTTTTTCCTGGCCTGTATCTCTAAAGGTTTCCAAAGTCGTTCTGCAAACCAATCCCAAAGGCTTCTTAACCACATTGTCAGGTATAGACCCAGAAATGACCCCACTCTCAATATCAAGTGTCTATGCCAGTCAGTTTTCCATCACTATGACAAAGAATCTGAGATTTTAAAACAAATTTTTAAAGGAATTTTTTTTTCTGAGAGTTCAGAGGTTTCATCCTGTGATTCCTTAGCCCTATTACCTTTGGATAAGGTAGAGCATTAGTGCAAGGAGCAGGTAGTGGAACAAAGCTGTTTACCTCTTGAGTATTGGTGGCCAGGTTGTAAATGAGAGAGGGGGAGGGAAGGCTGGGCGGAGGTGGGGGCAGAGTCCCAGTATCCCTTCAAGGGCTCCACTTCCCACCAGTTGTCAACAGCTCCATCAGCTGGGGACTAAGACTTTATCACATGTGCTCTTGCATTTAAGATCCAAACCATAACAACCATCATATGCTATAGCTCATTAATACAAATGAACATGGCTACAAGATGGAGCTGAGTTTTCGAAGGATCTATGAATGTGTACAAGGGCAGAGCCTATAGCACTTGTCATTTCTGAGTTACTCTACCACACCCAGCACAGCTGACAACTGCTCTAATACCCTCATTTTTTTTTTTGAAATTCTGTTTTTAAAAGATAAATTTGACCCAGCCCCTGGGTCAAACCATACCAGAAAACACAATCAACTACATATTTGCAAAGCATATTATCCTACCGAGGCTCTAGAAATTCATAAAGACAGTGTTGATCTTATTTAACGTGACATTCTTCCAACTGTGTAACCACAAATCTTTTCTTATTCCAACTATTCACACCATGTGGACCCACAGTTCTGCAGGGCATGCTGGGAGGTGATTCTGTCAGCACTTAAGTGTGCCCAAGGTTCCATGATGTCTGCACAGAGTCCTCCCATAGCAAGCTTTCAAGGAGTCTGGAGCTTGGTGAAGTTTCTAGACTACAGCGAGCTTGTGCTGGGTAGTGTGAGAGACTCAGGGAAATGTCAGAGAGGCTTCCAGTGCCTTCTAAATACAGTAGGGTAGTAAAAATAGGACAGGAAATGAGGAAGGCTTAAGTAAAAATGTAAAACAGAATATTATAAGAAATACATAACTCTGCAGACATACTGCTAATAACATGGGCATATAACTTACAGCAGAAGCCAGTGTCCACAGAAAACTATAGAGTGGGGCTAATACCAAACTAGACCAATGGGTAAGGCATAGGCTGACATCACGGTGGAAGTGTAATCTGGATTTATTAACTGGAATACCTATGGGGTTATAGGAACAGGGAAAGAGATCCAAATGAGCTTTTGAACACAGGAAGTGGGAGAATGATGACTACCAACACAATTGGGAGAAGATTCCAGTACTGCCCTGGATGAGTGTTGATAAATTTGAAAGGAAGCATTACATTTGCAGTGAATGCTTCTTTACCTGTCAGGACCACCACACAGTTTTACATATGACAACATCCAAATTTTAAAGGTCTGCGGTGTGGTGGGATTGATTCACCTCTAAAGCTATTGGAAGAGGCTTTTTCCTCTCTTAGTGGTATGGCAGAGAAAGAAAAAGTATGAATACTCCATAGATTCAACTAAGCTCCTGGCTGTCAGTCTAACCCCAAGGAAGACAGAGCAAACTGATGAGAAAACCTAGGGCCTTGGTTATATCATAGCAGCCCCTGGGTCAAACCATACCTGAAGCAATTTATTCTGGATTCCTCAACTAATGAACTCCTTTATCATTCAAGACAGTTTAATCTGTGTTTTTTTAATCATTGCAGCAAACACACACATAGATCTTAACTGACAAAATGTCCAGATGTTTAATACTGATAAGCTGGCCCAACAATATGAATTTGGAAAACCAGCTGGAAAAGGTGATAGATGAATCCTGAAAGGCAAAGTGGTCCAGGAGAGAGAAATGCGGGAGGGGAGAAGCCCACGAAGAGGAGAGTCAGAGAGATTAAGGGCAGAGTCGGGTAAGGAAATGGAGCTGAAGGTGAGTCAAACAGAGAACTAGACAGAGGAGAGGGAGCCCGAAAGAATAAAGGACGGAACTCTACAGGGCATGACTCCAGAGAGGAGTCCAATTTTCTACTCTTTTCTCAAGAAAAAGTCCCTCCTGGTTAAAACAAAAATAATTATCAAATGAACGTGTGTTCAAGCGGTGTTCTGGGCACCATATATTTAATAAACCATTCAACGTCTTCATTGCTGTAAGATGGGTACTGTTGTTAATTTTATAGAAAGAAAGCAAAGCACAGAGAAGTAGACGAACTCACCCATACTCACACAGCTAGTAAATGTCAGAACTAGAATGCAACCCAGCATTCTGCCTCTGGAGTTCACACTCTTAACCTGCATACCATACTTCTTGACCCTCCACATCTTTCTGGAAATACGGCTTTTGTGGTAGCTCTAATAATGCAGATAAGGATTCATATAGACGACAATGCATTCCTCACATTCAGCCAGAAACCGTTCTGTTCATTTGTATAAGCATTGTTCTCCTTTTAAGGGGCTGTTAGGATGTAAACCAGCAAGGGACAGATAGCTTATTCAGCCATTTACATCTCAGCAGAATTAGGTGGACAGAAAACTTTCCTATACCACCAAAGCGAGCTGGGCTCATCCCGTGGGTTAAGCACATGGGGTGATACAAATCGAATAGCTCAGAAAAGAGGATTGAGAACAAACCTCTTCTTTTCACAATTCTCCAGTGAATCCAGACATTTTTCCTCCTGTCCTCTGAAGCCCATTGAGCTATTGAGCACATGTTTTAAAAGATCGTCAGGAAGGTTCGTCCCACTGCTCACAAGCCCAGAACCACCTTCTGTACAGAAGCATCCTGTGATGTTTATTTTAAATGCACATCAGTCTCATCTGGAGTGAAAGTTTTGAAAATTAAAAATAAAAACCTTAAGGGGTAGGCTTTTCAGGTAAAATGCCAAGTGTGGAAAATAAATACTAGTGGATTTTAATAATCTAAAACTTTGAGATGTTATATTTTGGTCCATTTTTCATTACCATAATGAAATATCTTTATAAATAACTTTATAAAGAGAAGAACTGTACCGTAGCTCCGAGTTCTGGAGGTCCAAAGTTGAGACTTTTTCCGTATGGGCCACCAAATGCGGCAGTCTGGCTGGGCACAATTCACGAGCCACTTGTCAAGCAGGAACCAACTTGATTTTTAGCACCCAGGAGGCACCACAGGAGCTCTCCAGGAATTCCCCGGGAGTCCAACCACCACCTCGGGCACTTCCGGTGAGCACACGCAACCAGAACTCTTAGGTCATTTTTAAATTTTCCCGCTCTTGAGGCAGATTGGCTGGGTCGCGTGGGCAGAGCCAAAAGAGTCCCCCAATGAGCAGCTCCGTGGTCTGAAAGGGCGGGGAAACAGCCCAATGAGCCTCACCGCAGAGGAGCCAATCAGAGAGCGGGTGGAGCCCCGCCCCTCTATCTTGCCTCCCCCAATGAGCAGCTCCGTGGTCTGAAAGGGCGGGAAACAGCCCAATGAGCCTCACCGCAGAGGAGCCAATCAGCTGAGCGGGTGGAGCCCCGCCCCTCTATCTTGCCTCCTCCAATGGTTTGCTCCTTGCTCCGCTGCCTGTGGACCCTGGCCGCTCTCGCCTCAGCCCCGGCCTGAGGAGGCCACCTGGGCAGCGTAGATCCCCGCCCCGCTTGCAGGCGTCACCCAGGACCAGGCGAGACAACCGCCGCTGGGGCTGCGGAGGGTGCTGCGGAGGGAGGTAAAGACGGGGCAGGCCACCGCGAGGGAAGGTGGGGACATGGAGGGGGACTCGGGAACCGCTCCGCAGAGAGGCCGACACCAGGGTGCGCAGCCCTCAACATCTGCTGATGGCCTTCTTGCTGGCAAGGTTCCAGGGTGGTACAGAACATCACATGGCAAGAGACAGGAGTGACCTTGTGACTCTTCTAGTCTGTCTCCCACTTCTTACAAAGTCCCCAATATTCAATTGTGGGGACTCCATCCTGATGACCTTACCCAGTAGTGACCACCACCCAAAGGCCCACCTCCACACACCATGGTCAGATGGAGTTTCCACTCTTTAAGTGCCTCACTTTGGGGATTCAATTTCCAGGCCTTTAAGGATACTCTCGAACTATAACCAAACCATAACGGATGTCAACATAGACCCAGAGCAGAATGCTACAAATAAATAAAGAGCCAACAGGGAACAAATATTTCCAATCTACATTCCTGGAGCCCCCATCTGAACTGTCTTTCTCCAACAGTTGTTCACTCATGACTGCCCCCAGGGAACCTCTCAGGAAAAGCCCATCCAAGCCAAGATGGCCCTCTGGTCCTCCTCAGTGGTAGAGACCATCATTTATTTCATTTCCTTTCTCCTCCCCACACCTTACATCCAAAAAAGTCAGGGCAAGGACTGTCCTATTTGTACCAGCACTTGCCTCAGGACTTGGGTGTAAAACTGGCTCTCAGAGATTCATAAGTGAAAAAAGAGTTGCTACTCCAAATATATGAATGTCCCTACAAATCAAAGATGAAGAGCAAATACTGCAATAGAAAAATGGGCAGAGTGGAAATGCTTATAAAAATAAAAACAAAATAGAATGACATCATCTTCACCTTTCCCTTCCCCTTAAATTCAAAAAGTAAAATAAAAAGAATACATATAATTACACACACACACACACACACACACACAGCTGTAACCTTTCCATAGGATACCTTGGCTCTACGTACTAACATCTCTTAAGCACACCTCCCCTTTAGCCCAGCAATTATGTTTTTAGGAATATGTTGTAAGAATATATACAAATATTTGTAAGTATTTATCTTCAAAATGATCCATGCATCAATGTATATAGCAGAAAGGAGAAATCTATGCAAAAAGAGATCAATGATTGTATTACATTTGTTAGTAAAATGGAATTAAAAAGCATCACTTTTACTTAACATTTGTTGGACTCTTTTATGGGCGGACATAACATATTTGTCATATATTGTCTGATTTAGTCCTCAAAACATTCTGTGAGGTAGGCATTACTATTATGGGTATTTTAGAGAAATGAAGTCACTTGCTTGAGGTCACACAGCTAGTCAGGGGCAGAATCAGGAGTCTCCAAGATCTCTAAGGATCTGTCCATACATTAACGATGTCAACTATGTGCTCAGTGGCATGGAAAAGTGGTCCTGGGTTCCTGAAATGCTAACTAAAGAGACAGATTACAAGACAGCATTGATGCAATCATCTTTTTGTAATATACATACATACAAAAACGCATGCTTTTTGACGTTTGTGGGCACACATGCATGTTCATGTGCTCACCTTGACATGGATTCGAGGAACTGGCATCTAAAGGTTGTCTCTGTAGCAGGGTCATGGAATAATGGTGTCTTTCTTTTCTTTTTTGCTGTTTCATGGTTTTCTGGGGTGAGAACAGGTCAGTTGTATAAGACTTTATTTAAGCAATATTTTAAAATTGAACTCAAAGTAGCCTAGAACTTCACAAGAGCTTACACGTCACCCAACCTCATCTCCTTCTGAGCAGAAAAGCAAAGCCCAGAACAATCAAATGAGGACCTCATGATCTCTTGGCTGTACAGCAACAGAGCCAGGACTGGGGTGGGCCTGTTCCTTGCTGGTCCCAGGCTCCTTGTGCCTCCCTGCCCATGAGGACACCTAGCAAAGCTCATTGTGTAATGAAGGATGACCGAACCTTCATTTTCCCAAGCACCAAATGGTCCACCTTCCCTCCCTGCAACCAAGGCACTGCGTGCTACCTCAGCGCCCTGTGAGATGCAGAAATCCCAACAGGACCAGCAGTCAGATGGCCTCCAAACAGCTCCACAGCATCTCCCCAAACCAGTGGCTCTTAACAGAGGTGTGGAGCTACTTCCCTGGTAACTTCTTCTAATTATGAGGCTGCCATGGTGGAGAGAGGCCCATGCCACAATGTTCTCAAGCACTTTCCCCTGTGATGCCAACAGACAGCCCCAGGTAAGGAACATCGGTTCACATACATCTATGAGCGTTGGTGTCTCACCTGAGCTAAACACAGTTGGTTTTGTCCTAATTTAGGACTCATCCTGTCTACTGTTAGGAAGGACAGATGCGTCACTCTGCAGAAGCCTTGCAGTGGACCTGTGCTCCTTTTTAATTGCCACTTCTAACCTCAAAGAGGTGAAGAGGAAGAAGAGTACCCTGGAATACTCCACCATGTTCCCAGACAGACCTGCCCAGCCCCACAGGGGACCTAATTCTTGCCAGGGAGAGAACAGGCTGGAGGGTGGACCTGCAGAGTGCTTGAGGACCAAGCATTGTGCACTGAGCACTGGCCAGCCCTGCTCTCTCCAAGCCCCCTCAGGTGAGAGTAGACGTCAGGGCTCCAGAAGGGCTTAGAGTCCTTGACTCGTTCTTAGCATCTGCAACCAGAGGCAGTGAAATGAGTCCAGGTGAACTTTCTCCAGGGACAAGAGGAGGTGGTTGGTCATTTCCTGGCTTCTTTCTCTTCCACAAGTTAAACTTAAGGAAAAGCAGAAGTGGGATGTCACCCAGGCTTTGTTTTCTACCTGCCTCTTCCTGTCACAGAGAGCACAGGAACATTTTCCACTGTTAGCAAAATGGAGAAGGGACACAAGGTACAGGCTAGAAGTGTCCGCCAGCCACAGCAGCCAAGCGGGATGAGTCAACACAGGCAAACCAAGTTCCCTTGCACAGAAGGAGCACAGAAATACACAGAGAGGCAGCCCTTCTGGAAAAGGACAGGAAGCCTTTACAGTGCGGTAGACACCAAGGTGGAGAGCAGGGAGAAGCCGGAGAAAGATTCAGCTGAGCTTGCACAATTCTGAGGTCCACGGCTCCATGTTACCAGTAATTTTAGAGGCTGCTCCTTCAAAATGCTTTGCTTTAAAAAGAAAAAGAGATCAGCTGGGTTGTTTTTTTTTCTTAGTTGAATAATAATGGAGAGAATTTTAAGTACTTGATTGTGTTTCTTGCTTTTTGACACTGTTTATATTTGTTATTTTTATATATTAATACATAAGTAGATTTTTAGATAAACCCTTACTTGGGAACCATTTTTAGAAATTTTGATTTTTTTTTTTTGACAGTCCTATTTTTAACTAGACTTTTAAACCCTGGAAAACTGAGGGAACGTTTATAGCTAAGCACAAAAAATAATAAGTGTTTTGTTTAAAATTATACCTAATTTCTCTTACCAGCAAGTATACATGGTTCCTCAGTAGAAAGAGTGTGTAGCCCTCGCACATAAATAACCAAAGTTCGAGTCTTTTTGCATCCTTGGTGACACCGTGGTACTCAGGACTGCTTCATCCAACTGAACAGAGCTCAGAGGATGCAACCTGGAGCCCCGGTAGATCTCAAGTACCCTTGCGTTTCCAGCCTTGAGGCTGTGTGGCTTGAGGTCCCCTCCTTTCACATTCCACAAAGCAGTCAGGCAAGTCCCTCAGGCAGGGACCTAAGCTCCCCTCCTCTTCTCTCTCTGACGACATCTCTCTGACGTCCAAGGAAGTTCAAACCCAAACATCTCCGCCTTTCTCTGACTCGAGGCTGGTATTTTGCAGCTAGAAAGCATTCACCCCAGGGATGACAGTGAGCCAGCAAAAAACCAGAAAGAGCACCAGCCAGCATCAGAAGGCAAAGTTTCAGTCACAGTGAAGTCTCTTCCTTCATTTGGGATATGAAACCTGAGTCATAATCTGTCCCCTGCAGACAGGGACCATGCAGCTCTGTGTCCTTCGTCAGGCTGGCTGGGAAGGGAGTCTGTGGGAGCACTTGGTGCACTGCACACACAGGTGATGTGTGGGTAGATGCTGGCACACCTCAGCTCCGCTCCACACCTCTCTGCCCCCTGGCCCTGGCCTTGCCGGTCACCCAGAGCACCTCTCCCCCCACACAGCAGGCCCAGCCGTATGCATCTGCCACAGCAGGTCTGAGAGCTCCCCCAAGAACCCCCAGAGAGGCTGCTTGCCTGGCCACCCACCTGGCAGCATGATGAGCTACCCTGGTTCTTCCCAAGACCCTTGTCTGCAGACGTCCAGACAGCGAGCCCTGAGGGTGTCCCTAACGCTGGCCAGTTGTGGTCTCCTGTTGATGGATTTCTGTTTGTTGTAATCTCTGCTTTCTGCAGCAGAGACTGGTAGAGTCCAAAAGAGAGCTCTGCACTCACAGTGTTAAACAAACAGCACCAGGCCTGGTATTTTTAGATACGTGGAAATTCTAAGCACAGTGTGAGGGCCTGAAAAACTCTGGTCGTTTCCTATGGCTGGGAGAACACTGATAAGAGCTTTATCCAATTTACAAGGCAAGAGAAGGAAGTAATCATGTGTGCTGGAATTGGGCAAATAACCCAGCTCCAAACAATTACAAAACGTAATGTAATCACACAACGCTGCGCCAGGGTCCTGGCGGCACCAGATTCTTCTCTTTCACGAATCAACAATAATCTATAATTTTGATGCTCACAGGCCTCATGAGTAACCAAAAAGTGTAGGCAACTAAAAGTCAAAACAAAACCAACCTACCCATGCACGGGTGTGGCCCCCCAAATCCTCTCCTTACATTTTTGTTAACCCACTTCAAGGAGCCCCCACAGATTCCCCATCAAGTGGAAGACAGCACCCCAACTAACACCAGCCCCCCAGAATCCAATTCTGTGTATCAGGGAGAAACCCATATTCTACAGGGATGGTTTCTTAGAGAGATGGGGAGGAGGTTTCATTTCAGAATCCACACAGCAGAAATGGATGAAACTCCCAGGGAAGGGTCTCTTCCCCACCCTGAAGTTTCCACCACTCACTCCACTGTCCAGGGCAGGTTGGCCATCCTCCACCGCAGAGGTCAAGCCGCTGACAAGAGTGGACTGCCCTCCTGCAATGCAGAGGCAGACCCACCGTGACAGGACCCTGGACATCCCCATGGGACCCTTCATTTCACTGAGTTATAGTTTGGCCTGTGGTTTGGGTCAAACCTCAGGGAGGCTGAGAACAATGGGAAGAAGATGGAGAACAGGGTTTAGAGAAGGGAGATCCCCTTTAAGGAAGGGAATAGACACATCTCACCTCTTCACTCAGCAAAGTTCAGCACCCAAGATTTCAGGAAGCCAGATTGCAGAGACAGGGCCGGGCGTCCACGGGGGAAGGTGGACCCTGGAGTCTGAAGAGCAGGCTGTGGTTCACTGCAGACTGCTCCATCTTCCCATGTTCTCCGGACATCTCTCGGCTCCTCTCGCATTTCCCACCAATCTCTCTGGAAGACTCAGGTGTAAACGCATCCTCTTCCCAGGCTCTTCCTCCAAACAGAGCTGCCCTTCTCTGGGCAGTCACAGGGACCTCATTCCAGCAAGACACTGGGGGAAACTGGCTAGTGGCCTGGGGGTGAGGTGCTGGCTACTCCCCAGGACAGATCACCCTCACCTGGAGCTTCTTCCAAACATGCCCACTCCCCAGTAGGCACCCCCATCAGTGAGCTCCTCCGCAGGGCTCCTCCTTCAGCCCCCACACTGAGAGTAGTCAGAAGGAGCTCAGCCAGACAAACACACACCACCATAGCAGCCCCAGGAGGCCAGACCCACGGACCAGTCTTCACCCTGGAGCCAGGGAGGTTTCTAAGATGGAAGCCTCTCCATCCCCCCCCTCATACACACACTTCACGACTTCTGCTTAAATGTCTTCAGAACAGAGCCTCCCTCTGCTTTTAGGGAAAAGGTCAAATCTTTAAATGGCTTACAAAGCCTCTCGTGATTTGACCTCTTTCTTTGACACCCTCTCCACATTCCAGCCTTCAGAGCTATCTGGGTCCCTTCAGCAGCCCCACTCTTTCCTGCCTCAGATCCTGGTAAATGCAGCCCTCCCCTTCTCCCTCCTCCTCTCCCTCCTCCTCCCTCTCCTTTCCCCAAGTGTCACTCAATGCTGTCTCCCCAGAGAGGCCTTCTCCAACAAGCCCATCTGAATCAGACCTACACAGTCATGGTTCTCTGGCACAGCACCCGTGGCTGGGGGCTTCAGGGCACTCCCTAAAATTTGCCATCACTAGTATCTTTGCTCGCTGCTTTATTGCCCACCTAAGAAGCTTACTGTCTTTCCCATGATGGCAAAGGTCACATTCATTCTCTCAGCACTGTGCCAGTAGTGGGTTCCTAAAATCTCATCATGTCACCATAATTCACATGGCTCTTGTATCTTATCAGACAGACCAAAGAGAGACCCATCGGTACTGTAGTCAGAAAACCTTGACAAGACACCAGCCCAAGTCAGGGGATTTGCATTCCCAAGACTCGGAAAGGATGTGGAGACATGGTAGATGGGCTTCCTGGATAGCTCCTGAAAGTCTAGATGACAGGTTTGGGCTTGTTCCAGCTCCACATCTCTCAGGGAACAACGATATAAACTAGAGTGTCCCCTGAAACTGATACTCCTTCTTGACACCATGCCACATTGTCAGGTATAGCTCTTTGAGCCTGAATTGGTAAAAAACAAGTTAAACCAGGGTAAAGTCTTCTGCCATAGGAGGAGCCACAAGATGGAGGAAAATTGGGTCTGATACCAGCTTTAAGGAATAGGATTTTGCTTCAGTACAAAAAATACATGTGGTATTACTTCTTTTTGTTCAAGGATAAAACCAAGTACTTCATGAGGCAAGGAAGTCCTCAGTTCCAGAGGTGATGAGCAGGGGCAGAAGATTTCAGGGCAAATAATTTCTATATCTAGCAAGAGACTGAGTATCTATGGTCCCTTTCCTTTCCATAGCAAGACTCTAAGTACAATAGAGACCCATCAAGGTTTGGGGCCAGGGCTGGGAATGGAGCTTAGTGGAAAAGCCCTTGCCTAACTCGCATGAAGCCTTGGATTCAGTCCCCCACACCATGAAAGGAGAGGAAAGTTTTGAGCCAAGGGTAATATGACATTTTTTATAAAGTATTATATTAGATCTGTGACAGATTTTGTAAACTAAGAAGTTTTCAGTGCTGGATGAAAGAATTAGAGGCACCCTGAGAAATCATAGGACTAAGAGGGAGAATTATTATTCCAAATGAAATTTGATTTGGCAAAAACAGCATAGGAAAATGGTGCCTGCAAGATTTGTAACAGCTTTTAAAGTCTCAAAGAACCTTCTTCATGACTAACATTTCTAATGATAAGTTAAAAAAAAGGCTTTGCCTCAGAGATTTCAGAACATATTTCGCTCAGAATGACCCCCTCCCCTGAATGTTTTAGGTGGGTATTCAGCTACAACAGTGCTCAAGATTAAAATCTTGATGCCTGGTGTTTATGTAGATTCCCACCAGCAGTAGAAGGGATTCTGCACTATAAATAATCAATGTTAGGCTCTCTTATTCCATATTTAAGTTTCTTAAGAGGCCTGAAGTGATCTGTGCCCCATGTATTTAAAAATGTCTAGGACTTGCTTCCACCATCACCTGTTCCATTGTGGCGGCAAAGACGGTATTTCCATGATATCCGTAATGACCAGTCCTGCCTTGGCAATGCCCTAAAATGCATCTATCTTTTCCCCTTTCCTTTTTCTTTCCTCTTCTATGTGACCAAAAGGATCTCTGGAGTGAAAGTGCCAGCCATGAATCCCTGGGTAGCAATTCAACCATTGGCTGAAAATTCCACCTACCACAAAGGAAGGGGCTTTGTTCAGGGGTGGCTTGACAGGCACCCATGTCAGCTGGTACCTCCTCCACACATGGTGGGTCTGCGCCTGTTGCCAACCTACTTAACCCTCTCTTGTCATTTAAAGAAGAAAACCAGAACCATGTTTTTCACCCTCCACTGTGAAGGGAAATGTATTGGCCTCTCTAGAAGAAGAGGCTGGGAGCAGCAGGATGCTAACTGTCGTGGTGAAGGGTCTCCAGGCTCCCTGTGGTCTGGCCATGACTGGTCAGCGAGCCCCATCACCAATGGTAAATTCAAGTTTATGATGCCAACTGAGGCCATCCCAAATAAAAACGGCCACCTCCCTGGCTAAATGAAGTATGTGTTGATACCCCTGCAAGAGTTGGAAGGAGAGAGTGGAAAACAAAGGGAAAACCCGAGCTTTTGCATTTCCCTTTTGTTTCTTGGCCAGCGTAGAAGTAATTTTTAAACTCAATAGAGGGTGGCACCACATTTATTGAGTCTGGGGAAGGCCGGCCTTTAGGTGTATGAGGTAATCCTGTTCAGACAACAGCACAAGTGCCTCCCTCATCCAAGGCAACAGGTTTGGAAGAAGCAGGAGAGCTTTTGGTTAAATATCAGAAAATATTATTCGTAAGACATCACGGCCACTGAAACAGGGTCGAGCTAACACTTTTCAGCAAAGCCACTGTGCGCAGTACAGCTGGTGATTTCTGTTAAGAGCTCTGGTTGGGGAGGTCTAGCAGCTTCGGCCCTGAAGCCCTGATTCCAAACCACAACGCTCAGCAAATCAGTGAGATGCTTTCATCTGAAACCTGAACCAGCTAACACTTCTCTTGATGCAATTCAGGATCTCAGAATCTTCGCTAAAGAACCCCACAAAATCATGGAACTCAATCTCGAAGCCCAGCTCCTACCCAGAGGAACTCAAGTTCCACTTAAAGGGTCAATAAAAAGATGAGAGATGGAGAAATGCTGCTGGAACGGCACATTAGTGCTACCTTTCAGCCTCCACCGCGGTATCTGAATGGGATTGAGGTTTCAGGGGGAAACCTACATGGTATGAAATGTAGCAATTACTGGTCTATTAATATAGGATGTTATTCGTTGTCAAGTACTTTCTCTAAAAGAGAGGTGCAGGGATTTCTCACTGCTAAGGTCGGTTGCAATTCTTTTTTTTTTTCAGAACTAGAAAAAAAATTAAGAAATTTGCTAGGGCACAATCTCATCATGTCTTGGATACGAAATCTTTCTGATGCACTCCAAACAAAAGCTGGCAAAACAAAAGCCATGTCAGCGTTGCTCTTCTGCCATTTCAAGGTTGGAAGTCAAAGGAGAATATTTTAAATCGTAGGATTAGTGAGGAACATCAACCCCTATTCTGGGATTAGTGAGAGACAGATAAAGAAAACGTGGCAGAGGGGAAAAAAGAAAATATTCTTAAAGGATTTCTCGTTTAATGGCCTTTAGACCTCAGGGCTGGAGAAAGGAGAAATGGCTGTGACCCCCGAGCCCTGCATTCCTGGCTCGAGTGCAGAAGCAGGTGGAGCACATCCGCCCATTAGGGATGCAGGGAAGGCTGTGGGAGGTGCCTCCCACATCGCGGTGCTCCTCCAGGGGAGACTCTGTGCCCCCATCCCCTACCCACTCCGCTGGCCCAGTTTTCACTGTGCACCTGAGCGCCTGTCGTTAGTGGATTAATTCATCCCCCAGAGCAGCAGTTAGTTAAGCTTTAGGACTCTTTAAATGGCCTCAAGTGTGAGCTACAAAGAGCCCCGTGGAGCATCATTGGCCCAGCAGAGAGGACAAGCAACCACGTGGGGCTCAGGGCTGGTCCCAGAGAGGAGTTCTAGTGCCCTCAGCGCTAATTGGCCCCAGTACCCCCACCAGAGCCAAGCTGGCAGGGAGGCTGGAAACAGGTCCCCCCCGAGGAACTTTCTCCATGAAGAGGTGACTCTAAGGTGTGCAGAGGGAGGAGTCTGCTTTAAAGGGGGTTGAGACATCCACCTGGCGTTAGGCAAAGACAAGTCCTTGCTAGAGAAACAGTTAATTCCTCAGATGCCCCAAATCACAGCAGAGCTCTGGGAGGAGGAACAGCTTGGCAGAGAGAGAAGAGGGGGCAGGGTATTGATCAGGATTTGTGCAGACCCTGGGGTTGGGGGATTGGGTTCTAACCAGGGAAGGTAATTCTGCAAAACTGGAACACACAGGCACCATGTCTGTAGGCAGCTCTGACAAAGGGCACAGTCTCGGAAATTGAATAGAGATCTGTCCCCTGTCTCTCAGCCTACTGACCCACTTTCCTTGGGCTACATCTCCCCCAGATCCATGCCCCCCCCCCCTTGAATCTTCTAGCTAGCCAAGAGGGAGGGAGGATTAAGCCTCGGGATCATACTGTAGTGGAATAAGCAACATGGGCCTGTTTGGCAGTTTTTAAAGAAATGAGCCTCTCTTTACCGCCCCCCCCAAATCGTTTCTGATCTACCCCCACTCTGGTTATACATGCACAGTACACCTCAAGATCACACCACGAGCTCCCCATTGAAGGACCTGAAATTCTGCACATAGTCACTTATTTTGTTTGAGCACTGAGAACATCTGCACCTAAAAAAAAACAAAATGTTAGTGTGCCATTCTGGAAAGAGAAGCCTTTGATCCATTCTTAGATGTTAAAGCTGTGGCACAAAGAATTCTCTCAAAGAGATTCAAGTCAGTTCCTTGAATGAGGCAAAGCTCAGTAAGTTAAACGAATATTGAGAGAAAGTTCTAGAGCCTGAGCCAGCTGGAGTGCCACAGGATAAGGAAGCATGTGCGCACACACACATTCTCTCTCTCTCTCTCTCTCTCTCTCTCTCTCTCTCTCTCTCTCTCTCTCTCCTGCACACAAATTCTCTATGATTTTGCAGAGGATTAGCCTAAGTCAATGCCAAATTTACGAAATGACTACTGGAAAATTCGTTACATCCACTGAAGTATTTATAAAGAAATACGAGTGCCAAGACCCTTGACTGGCCTGCTGGCCTCTGTCCTGCAAGGACCCCTGGATTCAGGGAGCCGCAGTGATAGGATCCGGCTTCCTGCCCAGGGCCTTTAGGCTCGAATCCTGCTTCTCACAGTTTCTGACACAATTGCCTCACTTCAAGTTCTCACTCCCCTCTTAGCTGCAGTGTGACTTCTGGCAGATCAGCCACCTTCTTCCGGCCTCTGCCTCCCCATCTAAGACCACAAAGTCATGTCAGACAATTCAGGCAAAGCACTTCTCGCAGTGCCAGGCAGGTGGCCCAGCACACACTCGGTAACCATGAATCATGATTTACTGTCTTAACTGTTCCATGTCAGACGGGAGTTTCCTGATTTGAGCCCCAGGGTCCTCGTCTGTGACATGGAGACCATGTCTGGGTTTGCAGCAGGTATTATGCAGTTGAAGGAGATGTGGCCAACAGCTCTCTGGGGATGACAGCAGCCATGGTGGGTGCAGGATGGGGGATGGGGGAGGGGAGGACCATGATGTCAGTGATGCTCAAGCCAAGCCAGCAGATTCACAGGCGGCAGCAGCCCCAACCCACCTGCTCCCAGACAAGATGAATTCCCCCTGCCTACCTGGGAGAGCCGTGGTGTAAGTCCCACCAGATTGCTTCTCTTTAGGCCCAGTGACAATGACCAAGCAACCCGTTTTAAGCTACATAGGACATAACCCAAATTCTCAAATAACTCAAATATTTCCTCTTTTCCCTTTTTCTAAGCTCTGATGTGAGGTGGTATCTCAGGGAATCACCTCATCTGTCTGCAGTTGCTCATTTCGGCTTCTCTAGGACCTTATTCAGTAAATGGCCCTGCTCCGAAATCTGCACGATGCTTCCTTCTACTTAGTGGAATTAAGTGCTAGCCTGTACTGAGTTTTTATTAGAGTCTTTCTATATTCTCCCCTATTTTTTCTCTTCCCCTTTATTAGTAATGTTAGAAGTTAATCCTTTTATATTTTAAGAACTTTGGAGAAGATGTAGAAATTCATGAGCGACTTGGTGGGGGAGAGGAGCTGGATTTTTCAAAGGGATTGGAGCCTCTCCCTCTGGGTTGTGTCAGTATTTGTTACCCAGCTTCTTTAATTTTTAAAATTCAAATTAAAACATCATCTTGCTCCTATAAGCATCACTACCTCTAATAATCAAAGAACAAGTTTCAACTTCACACACAGATAAGGTAGAGCCAGCTGAGTCACAATCATTACCATCCCTTCTACTGGATTAGGTAATCAAGCCTAATAAAGATGAAAAGCTTCCAAGATAAAAGGAAAAAATAAACACTGGTACTAAAAGTAAACAACAGATTAAGTAAATACCACAAAATCAATTTGGAAATACAGAACTCACTTGTTTTTCTATTTTTTGCCACGCTCCAAAAGATACTTGTTCCATGTTCCAAAGGGCAGAGTCGATGTATTTTCTACCCCCTGAAGGCATCCCAAACATGTATGAAGATTTCAAACCCAGCCCAGCAGGCTCTCCAACAAATGGAAAGTGAACTCGCACATTTCATTTCAGATACCTGTTTCTAAATCATCGATTTTTGTAGAAATGTCACACTGCACTGAAAAGAAGCCTCTCTTTCTCAATAAGCATACAGCCAACTTCCCAGAAAATGCCAATGTTTTTAGTTAAGACGGAAAGCCTTAGAAAAGCCCATGAAATTCAACGCCCTCTCCCATCTCAGGCCCCCACGATCCAGTCACTTCAATTACACAAGGGCCCTCATCCCTGCACCTCAGGGGAAATGTTAAGCCTAAAACAAGCAGTGAATTGGCCCGACCCTGCTGAAAATTTGTGGGAAGAACAGTGGGAATCAACTCCTTCCTCTTTAGTTTCAATACACTGAGGAAAAGGGGTGAGATTTACTGCTCCAAGTAATAAGGCCAAAGCTGTAAGGGGTAGAGAGACTGCAGGTTTACACCTGTCGTCTTATTTTTCACGATGTTTTAACCTTCAGGCCAAATCTTCAAAGACTAGCACCAGCACTCTAAGAATAGAACACATGTTCATATCTAGTGCCCCCACCCAAACCTTTTAACTTCATATTCTACCACTAAAAAGAAGAGCTGATGGCTGGGATTGACTTTGACATAGTTAAGCCACAAGGAAAAGAATAAACAGAGGAGATAATAAAGGGAAATTCTAGGTAATTGATGAATCTGAGCAAAGGGTATATGAAGGTTCATTATTACTGTTTTCACTACCAATTCTTTTATGTGTATTGAGAATTCTCATAATGAAATATTTAATAGAGTTCCTCCTATTTAAAGGGTTGGAAGTCCCTGGATCAGAGGGTAGAATAGTGACTCGGGCATTTATCTGATGGAAAAAGAAAACAATAGTTTCAACAATAAGTGCTTATTTTTGCTCTCTTTGCCCAAGATTCTCGGGCATTGGAGCAAAAATGTTCAACATCCTTGGTCAAGAAGACCAGGTCTGGGGATTGAGGATATAGCTCAGTGGTAGAACAATTGCCCAGCTTGTACCAGGCCCTGGGTTGAATCTCCAGTAGCAGGAAAAGAAAAAAGACCAGAATCTCCCAGGATGCGTGCTGGCAGATTATGACTTCTTCCCTTCAAAGTCTGAGCTCAATTTCTTGTTGACTTAATGTCATTTATAGAAAATAATAGGGTAAGACCGTTAATTATGGCTAACTGTAGCACAGAGCTTGGTGTGGTGGTGAATAAAATAGGTAGAGGTGGAGAAAGGTGGTGGTAATAAACACCCTCAAGTGCCAGAGGCACCAAATTAGAAGAAATAATTGGGTATAGAGGGAGGGGCCCCTTCTACCTGAGACATCAGGAAAAAGTTCAGCACCTTCTGTCCCTATAATTCCTGCCACACTGCAAGGTTGATTCAAGCTTATTAAACACTCTTGCCACTCCTTCCTCAAAAATCATTCATGACTCAACTCTGGATACAAAATGAAATGCAAATTCTTCAGCCAGTCATTACCAGCCCCCATCTTCCTCTGCAACTTTTTTCAGCCTGATCTCCTGCAATCCCATCTGTGCCTCCAACCCCATCCCAGCAAGCCTATCTGTACAAGTGTCTTTCAATCCGATCACGCAACAAGACAAAGTCGCACCTGTGCCCAGTCCAGCACCTGCAAAAGGAAGTAGAGATGGATGCAGGTGACTGAGGTGAGGGCAGGAGCACTGTTTACAGATCTCGTGGGAGTCGGAGGGAGTCAATGGCATCTGCTACAGATCAAAAAGGAGGCAAATATGTGCATCACTAAGAAAAATGTTTTGTTATTGGGGCTCTGCACACAGATAAGATCCTCCAACAGTTCCACTGCAGCACCGCGGTCCTGCTTGGGGGATGGTTTCCTGCAGCGCCTCCTAGTCAGGGCTTCCTAAGTTTTCACAGGTGGAGTCTATTTTGTCCTCCAGACCCAAAATAGGGCCTTGGTTTGCATCCCTCCAGAAATCAATGCTAATGCAAGAATTTGGATATAAACAGATGACTTGGGAGTCACCAGGGTCTTAGAGGTGAAGGGGTGCATGAGGCAGAGAAGGCAAGAAACCAATAAGGAGCACTGTGACGCAAGTTTCGAATGTAGGCATTTGGACTTAATCCCACTGGGAAACTCAGCCAGTGGAACTCATGCAGAGAGAGGTCCCTCAGGAGCTGTGATGTAACTGGAATATGCATCCACCAGCTCCTGTCAATCATTGGTGGAGAACCTGAAGGAAGGATGGGTTTTATTAATTCCCTAGTACAATGTCCTCCCGGTACATGGCCTAACAGCTCTGGTTGCCAGAGAAAGCCTTCAGGCAACGAGTTGGAAGTGTGGGAGTTAGAAGCTGGGCCAATATGCATGGAAATTGTAAATGCTGGAGGGATCTGGGTTTATTCTGATGTACATGCCCAAGTTTATACAAACAGATACTGTATATAAAACTGCAAAGTCATGTTAGTCAAAACTAAAAAGGAAAATACTACTACAATGAGATCATCTTAATATCTGATATTTGATGACATTCGTCTTTGCATATTATCTTTCTACAGCAAGAATCAACAAACTAAAGACCACAGGCCAAATCTGGCCCTCTGCCTGTTTTGCTAAATAAAGTTTGATTGAAACATATCTATGCCCATTTATCTACTATGCTTCTTGCTTGCTACATTGTCAGAGTAGAGCAATTGCAATTGAAACCATATGGCTGAAAAAGCTAAAAAATTTACTATTTGGTGCTTTATACAGAGGCCTTTATATATTTGCCTTTTTCTTACCTGAACCCATCGTGCATGATTAGATTTAAAATCCATCTCCTTTAACTCCCTCTAGTGAATCCTTCTACCCATAAATGAAGTGGCTTCCTAATCTCTGTGTCTGTCATGCCACATCCTTTATTTCTTTTCTTTTTCTTTCTTTCTTTTTTTTTTTTTTTGATAGTGGGGATTGATCTCACTCAACCACTGAGCTACATCCCTAGCCCTATTTTGTATTTTAGAGACAGGGTCTCACTGAGTTGCTCAGCACCTCACTTTTGCTGAGGCTGGCTTTGAACTCACCATTCCCCTGCCTCAGCCTCCCGAGCCGCTGGGATTAGAGGCGTGTGCCACCATGCCCAGCTTGGCATCCACTTCTTGGTGAGTCTCTTACTGCACCACTTTGTAAATGCTCACATTCACATCACTTCCACCACAAGAACTGGGTTTTGCCAGATGAGAGCCCCAGTATCCAGACATCCCACAAATGTATGTGGAAATACAATGAATACATTTGGGGAATTTGATCTCCATGATACTGATCCAATCCTGGTAGGGTCCAGAAAGTGCTCAAAATCATATCAATGCAGCATCCAGACCCAGGTAGGTCCCTTGTTGATGATATGGGTTCTCAGTTGCATGTGACATAATCAAGACTCTCACTGCCCCTGCAATGCAGGTGCCACATCTCACCCACTGGCATGTTTGGAAGAGCAACCCAGATGACGACATTAATCCACACATCCTCTCATTGGCCAGGATCCCAATTCCTGGTGACCACCTTTCTGTATGTGCCCCACAGCAGCCATAATCAATATCTCTGAAAATTCTCCTCCCCAGGCTAACCCATGGCTCCTGAGATCAAACCTAAAAAGTCTCTCCCAGTTATGGCCCCCGGACCCATTATCTTTCAAAACCACCTTAGGTGTCAGCAATAAATCTTTCACCTTCTGAAGAGGTAAATCAAAGCTTTGGACATCACTAGCAAAAATGGCTTTTCATTATTTCTGCCTATTATAAGTACAAGTGTTCAGATGCACCTTTCAGAGCTGCTGAAATAGTAAACAATAACAGAACACCTTTACTGCCTGATAACCAGAAGCAACCTACCATCCACAAAATAAATCTCAGCAGATTTCAACACCCTTGGAAAGAAAAGAGGAGGATAAAAGAGAAAAAAAAACCTAGTGGAGTGATATTTTATTTATTCCCTTTATTTATGCCCTGCTTTACAAAAATAGGATCTCACACCCTGAATACAGGCAAAATCTGCATCCAAACAGTTAAGGGAATTTGTTAGCTGTTTAGCAATTTTAAAAATATAATCCAGAAAAAGTTAAGCCAAACTACAGACCAAAGCCTTTGCCACAGATTCACTGTCCTATCTCTTTTGGAGATCCATGTAAAGAACCAAATGATGAGGAATTTTATTAAAAATCCAGATCCAGTGAAATTTACGGAGCATTTCCTCCCTTTCAGGAAAAACTTTTGTAAGTTTTCAAAACTTACAAACATAGCTCCTTCTCCACCTTTCATGTCAGAATCCTACCGTGGAAAAATTGATGACAATCAGTATCAAATATATTCCAAGTATCGCCAGCTTCCTATACACATCCAAGACACTTTGCACTCTCTGTTCCACAAATTTAAAATACTTCTGAACAGCAGAACACAAGGCGGGTGGTGATCTAGCTCCAGCTACAGGTTCAAAACCAAAGTCCACGTGGGTGAAGTCCAGTGGCAACATCTTCAGCTTTCAAATAAGGATGACAGAGACAATGTTAACCAGCTCTCCCAAACTCAGGAGGGCAGAGAGATGACCAAAGCCCAGGCTTCCCACCTCTCTGGATAGGTGCCTTTCCTCAGCATTAGGCTGACATTTGCACCCAACAATGCAACAAATAAATGTTAATTTAAACAGTCAAGTACCTTAAGGTTATTGCAAAAGCTACAAAATGAAGTGAGTGGGTAGCACTGATATGAGAAGTACTCTGCTTTTCAACAACACTTTTCTGCAACACTTGTTGCATTTATGGGACCAGAACTTGCAGGGGTGGCATGGCAGAGAAAAACTAGAAAATCATGCAGAATCAGAGTTTCATGGTCTATAGTTCAGATTTCTCTACTACAAGATTCTTAATGACATTCTTGCCAATCCCCATTAAGGACAAGGTCTGCGACCATTTAAGGATTCACCAATGACACTGCTCAATCTAGTATATAACGTTTACAGAAAAAGTTATAACCCCAAAATGCACTTAAAATCATTCCATCAAGAATCACTGTGTGGATGATGCCTACGCTAATAATTTAAGACAAATGTATGGAGAAATTGATGCATCCCATGAGAAAATTATAATGTTACAGAGGGAATTTCTCTCCCCCCTCTCTCTCTGGAAAAAGATTCTTATCTATGTGATTGAAAACAAGAAAAGCCATCTATGCATTAATAAGGACAGGAGCAACCCACTGTTACTCACTTAGCTACAAATAGTAGCCCCTGAGAAAATGATCCATTCAAACAATAATCTCTTAAAATGATATTTGACTATTATATACCCAATATGGTTCATGTTGAACTTAATTTCCATCTAAATTTAAAATACCAGAGACATCGAAAGCCATTATTTGATTTGGAGTTGAATGAAATAAGTCATGGGAAAGTAGTGCTTAATTTTAAAAGTCACAGCGTAACTCAGGGAGGTTAGTCGGTCTATTTCTACTTTGGAAATATACAAGAACAGCCTGGGATGTTAAAATGCAAAGTGCCATATTATAAAAAGGAGCAAAATTAAGTAGTCAGACGTATTTGCTACATTAAGGCAAAATGAACACTACCGCGATTAGAGCAGTTTGAGAAAAATGGATGTAAAATACTTTCCGTTTAAATTAGAGCAACAGCTACAATTAAAAGAGCACTTTGCTACTTGCACCAGATACCAGGAAGATGGTTTTTCTTTGGCAGTTTTGTGGGGTTTATTTTTCTTCTTTTTCAGTGTAAGCCAGTAGCTTCAGAGCCTGCAGCCCTTGGAGCCCCACCTGGGCCCACCAGTCCCCCTGCTGGGCTCTCCTGAGAGGCCAAGGCTTTGCCGAGCTCCTCACAAAGGTCACAAGGAAGCAGCAGCTCCGGATATCTAATTGTGCCTGTGTGGCCCAGAAGAACCGGACTCCAGCATGAACAACATGCCTGCCTGAGAGGGGAGACCCGGCCGCTCTCTGTTATTGATTGCAAATGGCTTCTTCAAGGCGGAGACATTTTAACCCACTAGTATTGAGAAAAGCAAAGTCTTGCTTGTCAAAAATTCTCATTCATTTTTTAAACAAAGATCAGACCTATCAAGACTGATGGAAAGAGACTGAAAAGCTAGGCTCTCCTGCACCCCAGAGTCAGCTGCCTCCCACTTCCACAGGTGCAAGAGCAAGTGCATCCCTGGCCTGCGCTTTGGGCCAGCACAAACCTTCATTTCCTTTTGCTGCTCAACGGCCTCCAACACCCCCATATGAAGCCTTCAGAAAGTTTGGGGGAGGCTGCAGGTCGTGGGTGGATGGGTGAGCCTTCCCGAGAGCCGGAAGTCAGCCTCCTCCCGGGCACTGCTGTGCAAGAGTGCCCTGGTCCCACTAACCAACCGCAGGGCCCGCCAGCAGTAGAGAGTGGAGGGGACTCTCCAAGTGTGTCCAATCATGTAGATTTCCTGAGAAATCATGTAAGACAGAAAATCAAGGGCTCTCCTCTGGAAACTCTTGACGTTCCCCATCTTGACTGGGGCCATTTGATCCATATTTTCACCAAGAACTTCAAGAGGTCGCTTTATGCAATAGGGCAAATGCAGAATTCACTAGTCCTTAAGGAACAGAAGGAGAGCGGGTATAGACAGAATCGGTCAGCAGAGAAGGAGCACATCATGAAGAACTGTGGCGGGGGGGCAGGGCAAGGAAAGACAGTGGGGTGACCTGACCCAACTCTCCTACGCACACATGTGAACCTACCACAGTGAGTCTCACCAGCGTGTAGACCCAAAGACGCTACTTAAAAATAAATAAACAAATAAACAACAGAAAGACCAGTAGGAATAGAGGGAAGGGAAAAGGAGGAGGGAAGAGGAAAGGGAAGGGGAAGTATGATGCTTTTATAATTATGCTAAGTGAGCCCTAATATTATGTATAAATAAAAAGAACCAATTAAACAAAAAAATGATAATAAAAGAAGTAGACAAAGCTAAGAAAAAAAAAAACATCCTGTCTCTCTTGATCTCTATGTAGACTAGGGGACAGCGCAATTTACTGTAACTACTTTAGATTTCTTACAAATTCTGTTTGTCATCTTCTATTAAGTACATGTGTCTCTCCATAGTTATTAGCAAATAATGTTTAATCCTCAAAAATAGGGAATCTACATGATTAAGAATATCTCCTCTTTTAAGGTGGTTGTCCGAGTCACAAGGCCACCAGAGAGAAAGGGAGTGCAGGCAAAGGGTCCGAAAGTGATTTTGGAAAATGGTGAACTGAGAGAAGTTCTAGAAATTTCCGGTGACAGTATAGTAGAGAGGAATGCACACTGGAGGCAGCTTCTCTGCTGATGTAAAAGTGATCTGAAGCCCCAGGAGACCCCCAGCCTTCCAACCGTCCTGGGCCTCCCTCCCTGAGACCACAGGAAGCCAAACCGATGTGTTTCCTGCAGTCACCCCAACAGTTGCGGATGTTTCTCCTGAACTTCTTATAAATGAAGGCTCCTCTTCCTCTTGCTGTTTATGTAGGTGACTCCACACACCCCCTTTCAAGCCTGAGGACATAAGGTATAATTCATTTTATGATAAGAAGGAATATCTGTTCATTTTAGCAATTGCCGCTGCAAAGAAATATTTCAGATGCATTTATAGTGAATGATCACACTGTTAGGCACAGTCAAATTGATATGTGAAGTTCCCAGAATAGTGAGCAATTAATACTAAACGTACTACAAATCACCAGCCCAGCTGAAGATGGAGTGCTTCTTTCACACACTGAGAAACAAATTTGTACACCAGATGTGGAAGAGAAATGTCCCAGTGGTCCAAGTTAAGGCTGTGTCACTTAGCAGTGTCCTACTGACACACTAACACTGCTGCCCAAGACAGGACAGTCCCAAATGTCAAGAGCACCAGACACAGAGCACAGGCACCTCCTCTGTCCAGGACGATGCCTGAGGAACACTTCCCCAGAATCCAAGCTGCCATGAGGTTCCACTTCAGAGAAAAGACTCTGCTTCCGATGGAATCCCCCGCAGATGTCACTTAACACTCGTGTATTATGTGGTTCCTGAATTGTTAAATAGGTGAGTTCACTCTCTAGAAATTCTGCCTCTTCCAGTGTCTAGTCTTTGTACCTCATTGTCCAGGACTAGCAGAATTACACCCAGCTCCAGGAAAGTGGGATTCTTTTATTTTAAATAATGGTTGCTCAAAATGAAAATTTGCAACTTGGGAGTTAATCATTACTGGCTTCTGACCTCAAGTCACAAGTTGGTGATTTAGTAAATGTCCTGAAGGAAAAAAAGCACTTATTTCCCAAGAGCTTAGCCTACTCCCTTGAAGTGACTCCTACCTTTAAATAATCTGGTTAGATACTTGTGGTTAACTGTCATGAATAATCAAAGAACTCTCTCTTCTCAATGACAAGACATAATTATTTCGAATTCCAACACTGGAAAATAAAATGTATTAAACTAATAAGGCAGAGATAGCATTAAGTATTTACCATTACACTATTCATATAAATTGTCATTTTGAAAAAATAATGACTTTCCTGTATGTGAGATAGATACATTTATAGAATATCAAACATATTAAAATTGAGAAAACAGCTACAATAAATACTGACCTGATGCTTAATCATGTTGTTTTTCTATGTGCTTTCCATCATTAAGAAAACTTACCATCATTTTAACATGTCTGTTTAATCATTTTACCTTAACTGGAATATAATGAATACAATATCATGCAACACATTTTTTACAAAGATGTAATATTGACAAGAATATTATATTGTCTTTATATGACACTTGAATATTAATATGTTTAAAGTTCTACTTAGTCTCTACAAAGTAATACATGCCCATTGAAGACATATTAGAAAAACAGAAAATAACAAAAAAGAAAATAAGAATCTCCCATATTCTCTACGCAGAGCTAACTACTATTAGTATTTTGGATCCAGGTGACCCATGAGTTTAAACAGAAAAGTTATTATATTATTATATGTATTATTATATTATTACCAAATATAAAATATTCTTATGTTCTTACCTGATATTCTTACCAAAGTTTTACATTTCCTTTAACAACAAACCACAGTAGTATTAGCATAAAGGAAATATAAAAATGGAAACTTAAATAAAAGATCCAAAAGGAATTTCGAAAACTACAGAATATAATAATGAAATAAAAAGTTACTAGACAGGCCTAATAGCAGATTAGACACTAAAGAAGAAAATATCAGTAACTTTAAAGCTGGGACAAATAGAAATTGCACCACAGTACTGCTAATGACTTTATCAATGCAGTCCATATATTTCATACCACACTGTGGTTGCTGCAGGTATCTTACTCATCGTTTATAATTGTCAATATAATTCTGAAATTATACTACTAGACCGGTCACTAAATTCCATGTGATAATAGTGTCTGTCTACAGATATGACCTACCTTGTATGACATACGACACACCTGGACTGTTTGTTAATCTGCACCTGACAGTGGTTTTGTGCATTAGTCAGGGTTCTCTGTAGAAACAGGACCAAAAGGAGATGTATATATGGCTATATATAAATACAATATGTGTGGAAATTTATAATAAGGAACTTGCTCATGCACTTGTGGACGCTGAGGCGCTCCCCCAATCCAGGGCCTGCAAGCTGGAGTCCCCGGGAAGTCAGTGGTGTAGTTCTGAGAACCAGAGGGTTGGTAGTACAGGCCTGAAGCCTCAGCTCAGAGGGAATTCCCACTCTGTTTAGGGCCTCTACAGATTGGATGGTGGCCAGCCACTCTGGGGAGGGTCACCTACTTTACTCAGTGCACCATTCATATGTTAATTTCATCTGGAAACACCCTCACAGATGCATCTAGAAATAACGGTTAATGGTACCCCATGCCCCACTCAAGCTGACACATAAAATTAGCTATCACCTTAGCCACCCAGCAGTGAAGTAGCATGTCCTTAAAACTGGAATTTAACTCAAAAGGCCTTGATAAGAGACCCCACTTTGTTGTAATAGAGAATAATGCATGTCAGGTTTGCCCTACCACTGAAAACAACCATTAAAATTCACAAAATGTATGAAGCATCTATTCTCAGCCTTTAGCAGCACAGTTATAGAACAAGGCTGTAATCCATGAGATGAGAGAAGTACACGGGGCAATCCCTATGCCTACCTGCTTTTCTGCCTGAAAGCATAATGCGCAGCACTTGGAAACAGGGTCAAAAGAGCATTCAGCCATCTCATTACCAATGGTGAAGTAGACAATACCCGTGTGTGATGTCACTGAGGCAATCGGGAGGTTTAGGTCAAGAGAAGTTAAACAATGAAAGATTTCCAGAAATACGCATGGGGCCATCATGAGTCTGGATAAAAACCAAGCTGTACACACTGTGCCTGAGAAGTCTAGCACAAAGAACCAAGGGGGTACCACAAGATTTCACCATGAAAAAAGAATGGATTACCAACCAAGCAAAGTAGAACTGCCATACTAAACATTCCAGACTTCACTGAAGACCTAAGAATATTCACACTTTAATAGTACTACTGTGGATTAAAGTGAGTCCCTTAAATTAATTGTAAAAAATAACATTCCTTAAAGAACATGATCTATACTATCAACAGCTTCATATCTATGGCATATCATGGGCAAAAAGTACTAGGCATGTGAAAAAAGCAACAAAATGTGACTCATAATCAATAGTGGGAAAAAAACATTACAAAAAGTCCCAGAGATGACATTGCTATTAAAATTATCAGAAGAATGTTTAAAATAATCTCAATATGTTTGAGGATATAAAGGAAAAAAATAGAATAATGATAGAACAGATGAGGAATCTCAACTGAGAATTGGACACTATTTAAAATAATCAAATAAAATTTTTAGACTTGGAAATGAAATATCCAAAGTAAAGTATTGTGTGACCTTAATACATATTGGACATGGCAGTAAGAACAGTGAACTTAACACAAGAGAAAAGAAACTAAGGGACCTGAAGCACAGCAGAAAATAGACTTAACAAATAGAAGTTTTTTTAAATAAGTTTTTTAAATCTACAAATACCTCAAATATTTATGAGATGTAGTTTCTAAAATCTGCAAATTCCCCAAGTATCTATAAATAGCCCATTCTACTTCTAAACTATTCAGAGGTCAAGAAAGAAATTACCAGGGAAAGTATAAAATATCTCAAATGGAACAATAATGAAAATCTAGCATTTTGCAGTGTAGAGATACAACCAAAGAAGTCCTTAAGGGCAATTTAGACCTTTAAATATTTACATTCTAAAAGAAGAAAAAAATAAAATAAAACTATGTAGTTTTACCTCCAGAAATAGCAATCAGCACATTAAACCTAAGTTAAAAAGAAGGAAAGAATCATTAAGATCAGGGCAGAGGGCTGGGGATGTGGCTCAAGCGGTAGCGCGCTCCCCTGGCATGCGTGCGGCCCGGGTTCGATCCTCAGCACCACATACAAACAAAGATGTTGTGTCCGCCGAAAACTAAAAAATAAATATTAAAAAAAAAATTTAAAAAAAAGATCAGGGCAGAAATAAATAAACTGAAAAATAAATGAATAGAGAAATTAAACAAAGCCAAAAGGATTTTTTTCCTTAAAAAGACTGGCAAAGTTGATCATCCCTTATCAAGACTGATAATAAGAAGTAAAAAGAGAAAAAAAACCCCACAAACTTCCAGACAGGCAGTTTATAATAAAATGAAATATAATTCTACCCCCTGCCCTGGCAATTCCATACCTAGGTATTTATTTACCCAAATAAAGTTAAACATATTTCCAAAAACAGATTCATATAAGATTGACTATCACAGCTTTATTCATAATAGCCAACCATTGGAAATAATCTAAAAGTCCACCAAGAGAAGAGATAAACAATTTGTTTACAATGGAATACTACTCAGCAATAAAAAGGAATGAACAACTGTCAAATGCAATTGCTTGGATGGAACTCAAAATCAATGAGCAAAAGAAAGTCAGATACCAAAGGGCCCATACTGCAGCACTCCTTCCACTTGTACCAAGTTCAAGTATAACAGAAGTAACATGTGGTGACAGAAGGTCCAGAGGAAGGAAACAGGATTACACTTTGCCCCAAACCCATTAAACTATACCTTAAGATTGTCTTTTCCTCTGTATATAAATTATATCCACAATTTTTAAAATTCTAAATCACAGTAAAAACAAATCAAAGATCTGAAAAGAAATAAAAAGGCTTGAGGAATTCCAGTGTTTCTAAAGAGAAACATCTTATACAATAAGCTATGAAAGCAATTTATTCCATTTATAAAAGTAAGTCTTTGTAAAGTAACATTTTTACTCCTGGTAATGAAAACAATAAAAATTGATTGGCTATTCAACGTGAATGACTGTGCCTTGCAAAGACCACCCCACAATTTAATATTCTCTTCAAGTTAAGCCACAGCAAACTTCACACTGACCGGTCATTTAAGAGTGAAATTCGACTTTGGTGAACCTGTACTGAAGTATATCATCTTCTTCCTTAGGTGATAGTTAAAAGGCACACATGTAATCAAGTCAAAAGTTTGCTCAACATTTTTGAGAAGTGCATTTATCTTAGTGCATTTGTACTGCTCAGTAATTTAAGAAAAACGAAATTTTATTTCCCACACTTGGAGGGTAGAAAGTCCAAGATCAAGGCTGGGCTGCGGGGAGGGCCGTCTGGAGAGCACTGTGTCTTCATGAGGCTAAGGACAAGGGCAAGAGAGCCCAGTGCCACCTGGAACACAGCTCCTGCCCTGCCCGGTCACAAGCGACAGGCTCTTAACACAGCTCTAGGCCATTCACAAGGGAGGGGCTCTTGTGGCCTGGGCGCCGCTTCCAGGCCCGCACTGTAGTACCACCACTTGGGCCACCCTGGAGTTTGGAAGAACACGTTCAAACCACAGCAGCATTTTGATACATTTGCTTCTTTCATTATCCTATTTTCAAATGCACCTACATGTGTTAATTTTAGAAGGAATACACAGACTCCATGAGACCTTGCAGCACAAACAGTTAAGAACTCGGGGAAATAATTTTAAACTTTATTTGAAATATGCATCCAAAACTGGATTATTTTATACTACTTTATAACTTGCTCTTTTGATTTTTGCTTCAGAATATAAAACAACATAATTCCACGTCATTAAACAGTGTTCTAGAAGACTATTATTTTTAACTGCCTCATTTTCTATTCATGAGATATTCCATAATTTTCCCATTTTCCTTGCACATTCATCCCCGGGTATCCGTAGGGGATTGGTTCCAGGACCACTCATGGGTACCCAAATCTGCAGATGTTCAAGTACCTTTATAAAATGGCATAATATTTGCATATAACCTTATGTGCATTCTCCTGTAGACTTTAAATCATCTCTAGATTTCTTATATAATATCAATTCTCCATAAACAGTATTATACTGTGTTGTTGGGGAATAATCATGATGGGAAAAAGCCTGTACATGCTCAGAATAGTCACAATTGTGGCTCTATTTTCTGACTATCTTTGATCCGCTGTTGAGTGAACCTTGGATGCAGAACTACAGACACAGAAAGACAACTGTATCTGAAATCCAGGTGGTACTTATTCCTGTAACTATTTTAAATAATAGACTTGGGTGATGGAGACCTAGCCAGGGTCCCTAAAGCACTGTAGCCTACGTCCTCACTGCACCAACTTCATTTCACCAAACAATAGATTTTGTTCACTGAGGGTTTTTTTTTCAATGTTTCTATTATTTTTTAAAAACCTTTATTTATTTATTTACCTTTATGTATTTATCTATTTATCTATTTATTTATTTATTTAATGTGGTGCTGAGCATCAGACCCAGGCCCTCACATGTGCTAGGCCAGTGCTCCACCACTGAGCTTCAGCCCCAGCCCCTGTTCATTGAGTTTTCCACAAACATCTGAGGGCCTTGTGTGCACCAGGCTGTGAAGAGTAGGAGGAGCTGCAGTTTTAAGTAAGATGGATCAGAGTGACACAAGATTACATCAGAGCAGCAATGACAGCCACACTGTGAAGTGCGTCCCAGGCCACCTGGAGGGCTCTGGTTGTTGGACTGAGTGCCGTGGAAGCCCTACAGGACCCCACTGTGGGTAAGTTGGGGCAGAGGACAGACGGGGTCGTCTTGGTATCGGCAGAGTCACTCTGGTGCAGTGTGTAGGAAAGGCTCTCAGGGGTGAGGGCAAAAGCCAGGAATGTCACAAGGAAGCAAGGGGACATCCAGGTTGCCCATCTGCTTCTCTGCCTGTAGACTTCTGCAGGCCGAGGACTGTGTTTGGCTCATCTCAATATCTTCCAGAAGGTAGGAATCAAAATGAATTGAACATCTTAGAAGGATCCAGGGGCACTCATCAATCATTAGAGTCAGGCATGATCTAATCTAACAACTTGGTAGAAAAAAACACACACTTTGCAGTAAGACAGAGTTGTGGGTCAAGCCTGCACTACTTCTCTACAAGTTATTTCGCCTTTGGGGGATTCACTTGCCTCATATTTTAAGAACTCATAGAGCTGTTGTGAGATTAATAAAATAGTGTCAGCCCTGGGCCCGGCAGTAGCATACTGCTTGAATTTTTTGATTCCTTGAATCTATGAGCATTCAGTTAGTTTGTCTATCAACAAACACATTGACTTGTGTGCTAACAACTGAAGATGCAAAATGGATAAAACATGTTTTCCAACTCTGAAGGAAATTATGGCCCAGTGTGTTGAGAGCCACAGCCAAAGGGGCCCCAGCAAACTTCCAGCTGCCAGCAAACTTCCAGCTGCCGGCTGATGATTGGCTCACAGTGGCCCCAGCAACATCTAGCTGATTGGCTCCTCTGCGGTGATGTTCATTGGGCTGTTTCCCTGCCCTTCAGACTGCCAGCTGATGATTGGCTCACAGTGGCCCCAGCAACATCTAGCTGATTGGCTCCTCTGCGGTGATGTTCATTGGGCTGTTTCCCTGCCCTTCAGACTGCCAGCTGATGATTGGCTCACAGCGGCCCCAGCAACATCTAGCTGATTGGCTCCTCTGCGGAGCTGCTCATTGGGCTGTTTCCCTGCCCTTTCAGACCACGGAGCTGCTCATTGGGGGACTTCTTTGGCTCTGCCCACGTGACCCAGCCAATCGGCCTCAAGAGCAGGAGGATTGGGGGAGGTGGTGAGGTTTGTGTGGGTGAGAGGCTTGTGGAAGCCGGTGGTGGCAGTTGGGCTCTGAGGGTTTTTCCTGAGGAGCTGTTTTGTTTGGCGTTTGTAGTTCTAAAAATAAAGTTTGTTTCTTTTGACAAGTGGCTCCTGAATTGTGCCCAGACAGACTGCGGCACCAGTGGAAACAGAAGCAAAAGAGTAAATGTTGAAGTAGTGATGGATAAAAGGTAGGAAGTGTAGAAAATCAATGTGAGACATGCTGACCCATTCTTGTGTCAATGTCTCCATTTATAGAGGAGCAAGAAACTAGCCCATTACACAGCTAGACAGTGGAAGGGCAAGACTACCATCTAGTCCTTCCAAATTCTGGTTCTTACAGGCCCAGACACGATGACTCATGCATGCCCTTGACATTCACTACAATATGCCACACCTAGTCGCACCTGCAGAGGCAACCAGGTTTGCAGAATCCCATTAGTGAACAAAAAGATTTGCACCACTTCTTATGGATGGACGTTCCAAAAACAGCACTATCCGTCAAAATACATTTACACAAAAGGAGTAGAGGAAAGGTCATTATGGGAAAGATTAATGTTGATTTTCCCAGCTTTACTTGGGTTTAAAATCAGGAGCTTAACTCTTCATTAACACAGGTGATTAAGCTGATTACACCATTATAACTAGTAATCGGTCAGATTGCCTGATTAGACTAATTCATTGTCGTTATTCAGACGTGCATTTCTTGGAGATGTTCTTCCATCCACATAATATGAAAGAAAAGGAGAGTAGATTGATATAGCCATGTACCATCAGAAACTCCGTGTCAGAAGGGTTTGGAATTCAGAAATTTGAGGATTTTAGAAAAGTAATTTGGAGCATATGCCTTTCAGCAAGGTAAGCAGTAGGCCTGGCAGGATCTGGGGTGGCACTCTGTAATCAAACAGCAAGACAAATCAATTGTCCTGCTAAGCAGGATAAGCAAAGAGTCTAAGAGCCTTACACCCACTCAAGCAGGTTTTGCCGCCAAGTGAGTCCAGGTCAGCTCAGAGGTTTTGCAACAAAATTAGAAACTTTGGATTTTCAGAGCTTTTAGATTTTAGAATTATGGATAAGGGATTATGGGCTGCATTAATTTTTGTGGACAGCAACTGGCTGATTCTTATCCCAGACCACTCCTGATACACCTAGGTTATACACACCAACCAATAATCAGAATTATGGTCAGAACTCTTTTTCACTGAATGCTGTGAACTCACAGAGGAGGGCCGAGTGTTGGTACCTATGGCACCACTTCCTGTTTTCAGCCGACAAAGTTAATCAGTCTTGACCTTTTCTGAGTCTGCAGGACAGGCTGGCAAGCCATCCTGGGGCTGATCCAGCAGCACCAGTCCTTGTCAATGAAGCTTACTTGGGATGCAGCCATGCCCTCTGGATTACCTCCTGTCTTCGCGCTGCAGCAGCAAGTGAGGCCCTTACAAGAGAGACCCTATGGCCCACAGAGCCTCCCATATTTACTAAATGGCCCCTTACCCTAAAAAGCATAAAAATCCAGATCTCAACTCTGAAGGCCAAGACAGGAGGATCACTAGTTTGTCAACTTTGCAAGACGCTGTCCCCAAAACAAACAAACAAACAAAAAATGAAAAGAGCTGGAGGTATAGATCAGCAGGACAGCAGCTGGGGTTCAATCCTAAGTGCCATTAAAAAAAAAAAAAAAAAAAAAACACCTGGCTCTCCATGCCATGGTCAGTCAGGGTTGATAGCTGTGTTAGCTTCTGGTCACAGTGGGTCCATTTAAAGGGGAACCACTTGTTGGGATTATGGTTTCAGAAGTTTCAGTCCATGGTCATTGCCTCACTGCCTTTGGGCCCGTGGTGGCACAGTACACCTTGGTGGGGGCGTGTGGTACAGCAAAGCTGCTCATCTCCTGGTGGCCAGGAAGCAGAGAGAGGGGATGGGGCTAGTGTCCCAATATCCCCGCCAGGCCACACCCAACGACCTAACTTCTTCCCACCAGGCCCCACTTCCTCCAGGTCCATTACTTCTCAATAGTGCCATAGTCTGGGGACCAAGATTTAACACATGAACAGCTGGGGGTATTCCATATTCAAACTGTAGCAAGAGTCAAGGTGAGACATTTCCAATCCCTGAAACAGTGGGTCGGCCAAAATTATCCATAGTGGCCTCCACTGGCATATCATGTGCAATTGCCCTGCTGAAAAGGAATGCAATGATTCTGATTATTTTAGGAATACTCACTGTAAACTATAATCATAATAATTATATTTCCAGCATATTATTAAAAATAATAATGTACTTCATGGCATAATATGCACAACTATCTCAAGTCCTATCTCCATAATCAGAATTCTTTCCCTTTTAAAAAGATGAACAACAGAGGACAAGAAAGATTGGAAGCTTTTATCAGAATCAGCTGGTACCTGCTCCGTCTGTTGCATTTTATATTTAAAAATAAGAAAAATGATTAGTCCGATTTTTCTCCCAGGGCTCATCTTAGTATGGCACCTTATTACCCCGAGGTGGGTTGAAAGCTGAGCAGTAGAGGAGATATTCCCAGCGCTAGATCCACCTCAAAGTGAGGCATGAATTATCTTGACAAAATATAGCTCCACCTCGGTGGTTAATGGCTGGCCTATTCAGGTTTGTGTCAACATGAAAGAGCTTTTTATCCTGTCTCTGTTTTTATTCAATGTAACACCACAGTGGGACCCTGTAGGGTTAATTACAACCTAATGAATGAATGGATGTTCTTCACATAACCTCGAGCTATTTCCAGTCATAATTCACTCTCCAAGGCCACTCTGCTGACTGGCCGTCCACCAAGCAACACAAACGCCAATGCGCGGAGAAATACGACGCCTTCGCTCCAAGTCTCTGTACAGGACGTTCCCGCTCAGAGTGTCCAGGGCTCTGGGTTAGGCCCTGTGAGAACTTCTAGCAGCATGACCCTTTCTTATTGACCTCAATAATCCTATAATTTAATTGGGAAAACAAGGCCCACACTCATAAAATTAAATAATTTTGAAGAGCTAAATCATTCTAGGCCATTTGTGAACATTTGCCAAACTTCAGCCCAAGTTTCCAAACACCTCAGCATCAACGCATGGCCGCAAGACTTCAGGAAAACCTTCTCATCTCATATCAGTAGTGCACATTCCAAACAGTGATATCTCTATTCCCAGTTAACATGTGGTAAGCAAGTGTGAAAGGAGAAGCTGATGGTCACTTGACAACCTAGTTTTATAATTTGGAGTTTGAAGATTGCTGAGAGCCATAGCCCAGTCAGAATGAATGACACATGGTGGTTGAGAGGTGACGCCAGCAAGCCATTGAGATGATAATGGTTATGTTAAGCTGTGTATTCAATTGTAATATTAGACCCCTGCTATCCGCCTGGCCTGCTAGTTTGGAGTTCTCGCGGGGATTCCCAGAGAGTTCCCATTGGTTGGGGAAGTGCCTTAGGGGGGATTTCTGGTTGGTGGTTCCTTGAGGAGCGCATGGCAATCAGGGGAGTTCCCAGGAGCATGTGTGGAGTGTGCTGGTGGAGTTCAGAAATAAAGTTTGTTCCTGCTTCGGTGGCTTGTGATTTGTGCCCAGCCAGACTGCGGCAGAAAATATTTATGAGAAGATGTTTTATCCTATTAACTATCCGGTTCTTATAGGGAACCTTTCAATCTCCAAATACAGGGAATGCCACACCTTTGTTTGCAAAGGTGGAAAGTGACAGAGAGAGAGTTTAAGTGACTTCCCCATGAGTTATACTGACAGTGGCAAGGTAGCCTGGATTATTGGTTCACTACCTCCAATCCGGAAGAGGGGACAAACAGCTTCTATGTAAAAATTGCAATAATTTTCCGGGTAGGGAAAGGGGCAAGGTGGATTGTGGAGTTCTTTAGAACACAGAGGGATAAACTGGTGGAAGAGGATGCCAGTCCACAGTCAAGACAAAGCTGAGAGAATTGCTGGGGTTTCAGGAAGAAAGACATCTAACACTGTCTGGAGGCAGAATATCTGCTACAGCTTCCATACAGGGGAGAGAATAGTATTAAGCAGGTTAGGAAGCAGAGTCTGGGTCCATGGGTCTCCTATCCATGGACAGACGTACAGAGAGGATTTTCTTTTGAGAATTACTCTCACTTATGTGGCCCAGGCTGGGCCTGATCTCCTGGGCTCAAGTGACTATCCTCCCATCTCAGCCTCCCAAAAAGCTGAGACTCCAGGCATGTACTGCTGTGCTCAACTCAGGATGCTTGTTTTTTTTTCTTTTCATGGAGAGAAAAGAGCCATTTCCAAACAAGTACCAGTGTTTAGGGTGATCAAGCGTCCAAGACTCATAGAGCTCTCTATTTGGCACTGAAAGTTTCATATCCTGGGAAACCTGGATCCAAGGGAAAGAGGATGGATGTCCTTCCAGCTGGGAGGATTGCCACTAAGTTACCACCATGGGGACATGCACTGGGTTTGCAACTGGAGAGACAGAGCTGCTACTTTGTAATTGTTAGCTACTGTAGCACAATACCTGAGAGAATCAACTTAAAAGGAGAAAAGGTTTATTTGGGCTTGCGGTTTCAACCGGTTCAGTCCATGGGTACTTGGCTCTGTTGCTTTGGGCCTGTGGCTGCACAGTACATTTACGGTGGGAGTACATGGTGCAGCCAAGCTGCTCACTTCACAGGGGCCAAGAAACAAAAAAAAAAAAGAGGAATGAGTTGGAGTCTCTATATGCTCTTTGGAGGCACATCCCCAGTGAACTACCTTTGTCCTGCTGGGCCCCATCTCCTAAAGCTTCCACGACATCCTGCTAACACCACGGGCTTGTGACTAAAACCTTCAATGCATGAGCCTTTGGGGAACTTCCAAACCATAGAAATAACTGTCCACATGGTGCACCCAGGAAAATCACCCCACTTTACCTACTAAAACGGATCACACTGCCCATTAAGTTGTACAAACTAATACAAGAAAGCCTGTACAGCCAGTCCACATTTGGGTACTGTCCCAGCCCAGTCAGCCAATCCACACAAGAAAACCACTCTCTTTTGGAATAATTTTTTTTTTTTGAGAGAGAGAGAGAGAGAAAGAGAGAGAGAGAGAGAGAATTTTTTAATATTTATTTTTTAGTTTTCAGTGGACACAACATCTTTATTTTATGTGGTGCTGAGGATCGAACCCAGTGCCCTGCGCATGCCAGGCGAGCGTGCTACCGCTTGAGCCACATCCCCAGCCCCCAATTTTTTAAAAAATATTTTTTAGTTATAAATGGACAAATACCTTTATTTTATTTATTTATTTTTCTGTGGTGCTGAGGATGGGGCGCAGGGCCTTCCACATGCCGGACAAGCGGTTTACCACTGAGCCACATCCCCAGCCCCTGGAATAATCTTTGCACGAGTCAACCTGGGACAAATTCAACATGGAAGAAGATATCTTTGTTTCTCTTTTTCCTATTTCTTGCTTAAATGATACCTTCTTCAAAATCTGTGATCACACAGTGACAAGAACAATGGGAGTCCTCCTAGGTACTTTTCCTTAAAGTTTCTCACTATCTTAGAAACTTTATTTTTAGCAAAGTGCTTTTAATAGGAGGTTCTTGAAATGAAAGCATCAAGCGCACAGGTAGGAACAACCCTGTTCTGTGCTCTGCAGGGCGGGCCTCTCTCCACAGTAGCCCCTTCCCTGCTGGCCCTGTCCCTATCAGTCCATGCTGAGGAAACACAAGCCATTATGGACACTGGCCCAACCCAACGTCACCACAGGGAGGTCTTCTGCCCTACCCAGAAGACCCTGTGCCAAAACCAGCTAGAAAGGGCCAGTGGTGTTGGCCCGTGTGCTGGGACCAAGCATTCACCACACGCTCCTTTGGGAGGCATTTAAGATCCTAACCACAGCACCCTTCTGAGGGTCTCCCTCTTGCCAAGGAGGAGTGGGGTAGATACCGGCTGAGTGTGCACGGAGGAGAAGAGGCAAGAGAGAAGGTTCGAGACGGGGAAATAAGTATGCAACAGTCATCGCCGAGAAGGAAAGAGAGCTTCCGGAGAAGTGTGATGTGAAAGTCAGGCAGTGCTGGGAGCCTTCTGAAGGCTGAGAGCGAGAACGTGACAGGTCCACACTCAGCTGGGTTTCCTCCAAGGGCTCAGCGGCTGAGACGCAGGCGGAACAAGGCAAATAGCTGGGTTTATGGGTCTTTATAAAAACCATTTATGACTGGTCTCCTACCCCAGAGACTGACCAGCTGATCTGTAGCAGGGCCCAGTCATGGGTCATGTGTTAGTCAGACTTGAATCACTGTGACCAAAATATCAGACAAAACAACTTGGAGGAGGAAAGTCTGTTTGGGGCTTGCAGTTTCAGAGATCTCAGTCGTGGTCTAGGCCCGAGTTGAGGCAGGACACCAAGGCAGAGGCTTGGCAGAAGGAGCTGCCCAGCTCATGACAGCTGGCATGCAGAGAGAGCAAGGAGCAGGAACGAGATCTGACTCCCTTAGATACGCCCCGTGACCTGCTCCTCCAGCCATGCCCTGCCTGCCTGCAGCTGCCACCTGGGAGTCCATTCCCATGGCTAAGCCACCAAATGGGTTCATCCACTGATGAGGTTCCATCTCTCATCATTGCCTAAAGCCCCACCTGGGAACTCTCCTGCATCAGGGACTGTGCTTTCAAAACATGAGCTTTGCGGGGGACATTTCTAGATCTAAACCATACAGGTACTGATCCCCTGGTGTGATTCATGTGATTTAGGTGATAGGGTTTGAAAAAAGGATAAAATAGCCAAAAGACAAACACACTTGTAAACATGATGTGGCACTGGTGCTTCAGTTGAGAGCGAGAGAGATGGTCATGTGAATGTCATGGTGAACTCGGTAAAATGTGGTCTCAAAACATGAGTCAGAGTCCCCTAGAAAGTCTGGAATTTCTAATAATTAAGTTTCCTCAGTGCAATAGAAAAACATGATCTCATCATCCCCCATAAGCAGCTACGTGTTCCAAGCTAACAAAGCTCAAAATTTCTCTTAAAAGGATTTCACTGGATTAGATAAAAGAAAACTGCTGCTCATCTCCATTTCCCTGCCTAATGTCACCGAGATTGCCTGGTTCCAAGTCTTGAACAGTTTCCTCCATTTATGATTTGTTGCCATTACTTAAGCTTCCAAAAACATTTTTAAAAGTCAGAGAGAGCCCAGAAACTAAACCTGCTCCATGATTAAAATTTTTATTATAACTAAAATGATGTGGATGATACCAGTTCATCTCTTGAGATCTCATGTCCCAAAGAGTAAATCCATACCTCCAATTGGCTCTTGACCTATAACCTATAGGAGCCAAAGTTCAAATACAATAATTAGCTTCAATATATCCAAGGCCTGGATATAAAAATGAATCATGGGGCTAGTCCTTCTGCAGAGAGCACTTTTAGGGAAACACAGATTAGGGACTATTGGTTTAGGAGTGTGTGTGTATGTGTGCGCGCGTGTGCGTGTGTGTATGTGTGTATTTAATGTAAACTTTAATTGGGTTAGTTTCTAACAAAAATATAGTGACTTTCAATGAAAAGGGATCAATTCAAAAAGACCTAAGGGTTATAATAAACTATGAAATATAGATATAAATGTGTGTGGGTGTGTGTGGGTGTGTGTGGGTGTGTGTGTGGCACATAAGATTAAAGAAGCTAAATCCCCTGGTTAGTAGACGTGAACTACAACTATGGCGAGACAGGGAACAGGATGGGCCGTGCTAAAGCCAGCCAACATTGACTACTATAGGGGCTCACATGGGTCCTGGCAGTTTAAAAAGTCTAAAATAAACAAAGGAAAAAAAGGTTGGAAAGAACCCCCCGGAGCAGTGGAAGGAGACAGGTGCTCTCCTGCAGGCCACCAGTTCATCTGTAGAGACTCCAAATCAAGGGAAGGGCCTCCAGGTCTCCACGGGAAGCTCCCAGGATCATAAGCCAAGTCAGAGAGCCCAGAGGCTGTTCAGACATTGGTACACAGTGAAATTAATGTGACGCTAAGCGCCCTTCAGGGACAGACACATTTTTCCAAAATTAGGTCTTTGTGTGAATGAACTCAGGGGGCACATTCTTCACCTGTTCACATTCATACGGCTGCGGCACTGAGCGTCTGCAGCACACTCCCAATGGACCATTCCTCTCACCTTTGTAGCATTCTTCCAGATTGAGTCTGGTGTCAGCCATGTGACTGGTTTGGGCCAATAGGACCTGGGCGTTGATGACATAAGCATATGCTCAATCAGGCTCATCCTCTCAGCCTGCTCCCTCCTGGGAGTCCTGCGCTTTCAGGTGAGAAGTGTGTGCTACCCCAGTGGAGGAACCCACATAGAGCAGGGAGGCCCTGCGAGTACCTGGAGAGAACGACAGCACCACCTGCCGGGGAGGACGGAGGCCCCAGGCCACAGTCGAGCCTTACTGGCTGAGGTGTCAAGTGAGGGATGAAGACGTCTTGGAATCAGCTCCTGCAGACTCAGGAGAACAGACACAGATAAGAGGACTCTTGGGAGGGGACAGTGACAGGAATTGCTATAACCAGAGGACAGCTGATATTAAGTGGTCTCCAAAGATGCCCCCGAATCCCTTCCCTATCCATAAATGCCGTTCCTCACACCAGGAGATGGAGTTGATTTTTCTTATTTGACGGTGGCCTAGCTGTGTGATTGCTTTCACTAATAAGGCCTACATGACATCAGGGACCGCCACTCCCATTCTTAAAAAAACTTATAGCTTCTCCTTCCTTTAAGAAAGCATGTTCTTGGGACGCTCCCTCTGAGAACCCAGTTTCCTTGTTTTAACAAGTTCAAGCCACACAAAGAGGTCACATGGGAGAGAACTGTGCACAGAGAACAGTGAGAAGAGATCCAAAAGCTATAGCTGAGCTCCCAGTTGGAGTTGTCATCAACCAGAAAGGATGCAAGTAAGTCATCCCGGAAGTTCCGCCCCAAACCACTCCCAGATGACAGTAGCAGACGACAATATCCCAGCAGGTTGAGTATTGTAGATTTCAGTCAACCCAGAGAATTGTAGTAGTTAATGAATTCGTGTTTCTTAAGCAACTAGCTTTGGGAGCTGTTTGTTACACAGCTCTGTCCCCCAAATCCCTGACCAATATTAATCTTTCAGATTCATAAATGAAATTTTGGAATTCTGAGGAACTCTTATAAATTTCTTAGATTTGTTATTTATAAAAGCACTTCCAGGGCTGGAGATGTGGCTCAAGCGGTAGCGCGCTCGCCTGGCATGTGTGCGGCCCAGGTTTGATCCTCAGCACCATATACAAACAAAGATGTTATGTCTGCTGAAAACTAAAAAAAAAAAAAAAAAAAAAAAAATACATATATTAAAAAATTCTCTCTCTCTCTTTAAAAAAAAGCACTTCCAACATTCTTTATGATCTTTACTCCTTATTATGGATAATTTTACATTTTTCATAAATAAGAATTTTTTCATAGTATTTTCAAAACATCTGTAGACAATACTCAAACACCAAAGAATGCCAGCAAACTTTCTTGAGTAGTAATAATGTAACATTTAGATCCCCCAGCAAGTCCCTACAGAATCGTGTCTGATTGGCCAATTGAAGGGCTTATTCTGCTTCCAAAGCATGTCATTTCTTGGAGCACCACCCACAGGATTGTATACAATGTACTATGCATATTAGTTTATTCATATTTATTTTATTTTCAAGCAGGATGCACCAAGAGAAGCAGACACTCAGAGCCTGGCAACAGCTACAGCAAGAAAGGCCCATGAGACTGTGGCCACTGTTCTCCTCTCTGCCCCTTCCACTTTCAGGTTCAGAAACATTGGCTTTGGTTGACTTTCTGAACAGGTGTTTTCTTGGCGTCAGTGGATGGGTTACAACACCTAACTACCTCTACGTTGTGTTAAGTGTAACATCTTACGGAAGTACTGATTTTTCCAATTTTGCAAATTTTATGACTGATTTTTCTTTGGGTTTATGATTTGGAAAAACATTAAAATGTACCAAGAATCGCCAAGTGGAAACACTAGCAATAATAGTTAGCAACATCCACTATCCCCTGAGTCTCCAAGTATCTTTCTGACAAAAGGCTATGAGTCACCAAACGGGAAGAGGAATGGTACCACACAGGTGAGCAGAGACAACGTTGTGGTGACCACCATGTTGTGGTGACCCGTGCCACCACGTCCAGGGAGATGGAAAGAGGCCCTCAGGGAGGAGAAAGAACACGGAGAGTCTAAGCAGATCATCTTGAAGGGAAGCCCACAGATCTTACACAACCAGAGTAGCAACTACAAAACCACCAGGAGAGGCAAGATCTGTGGACTCGTGGCAGAAGAGACTTTGGTTCGGGAGCTGTTTGGCCACAAGGAATTCCAACATGTCTGCCATCCTGGGTCACCTGGGCCAGGGCTTCCACGCCATTTCTGCCTTCCTGCATGAGAAAGGTCATCTGGGCAGAGCACTAGAGAGGGTCCTTTATGTTCAATACTGCTACTTGCATTTCCTCACCAGTTACATCTTTTTCAGTTAGACCCATTACCTTGTCTTTGTGGGTACAAGGTGCTGTCATAAGCCATGCTTCAGGTCGGTTCTCATGGACCCTCAACAAGAATCTCTGCTTTTGGTATTAATTAGTCTAAAAGGAAATGCAAAGTTTCTTCTTGAAGCTTCTAAGAGTGCATGGCATCTTCCTATCTATGTCTGGTTCACCAGGTTAGTCTCAAAGAGGATTCCTGCCACCGCTGGCATGACTTCTGAGTTAATGATCCACCTGACAATAAAGTTGGGCTCTGTCACCTGACCCCTAAGGACTCGAGAAGGTTTTATCCTGTGAACTCTTGCTGGCATTGCTGGAGGTTTAATTATGGCTGACTATAAAGTGTGATCAGAAAAGGACCTGGTCAAGTTAAGAGTTCCACTGGTTGACACTTTCTTACTACTTAAAAAAAAATCCACTTACATCACAGGTCATTTCCTGTAGGCAGAGGACAGATTTAACAGTGACTACAGAAGGACTTAGGACTACAGAACAACCTAGTTCGACAGTGTTAATCACCCCCATCACTAAGCCCAGCTCTCCTCCTGTAAAGTGTTCCGTGAGACCCATAAGCAGCCACCCCTTAGGACTCTGACATGCTCCAGGTGTCAGTGGGACTGATATGAGGAGAATGGACAAGGGGAAGAGAGAGACGTGGACAATCAGAATGAAGGTGCTGGACTTCCCTCAACAAGGGCCAGGAAATCGGACTCCATTAACATTTTCAAGTTTTGAGAAGTAGCATGTTTTTGTGAAATCCTGCCAAAGATTTGGCACAGTGAATGGAAACAGTTGGGGCCTCTATGATGAATCGATTCCCAGGCACGACATGCAATTCAGGTGGATCCTCCTGACATCTCAGTGTGATGTGGGGAGGGGAAAGACGAGTCGGCCACAGAGGAGCTGGCCCAAGACCGTAGGGGCCATCAACGGGGCTTGGTCTCCTGCTCACATTTTGTCATCTCTGATGCCAACAGCAATCTTCTGAGCACACGGCTCCAAAATCGTGGTTCGGGACAGTGAATTCACTCACCCCTTGCCTGAACTCAAAATAACCACAGGAGCAGGGGGCTTGGGAAGTCCCTCTTCCTGCCGTTGTTGACCTAACCTCAGAACATTAACCATGTTCACAGCCTAACCTGAGAGTGAACTTGGGGAGACTTGAGGGGAGTACGATTACATGGAATTTAACAGATGAATTCTGATCTCGATGAAGACATCTTGAAACAACGTCAACTTTATGTGGGTTATTTGACCCTCACACCTCATAAATTTAAGGCCTTGAATTTTGATCTACCCAACTCCTCCAGGTAAGACTGGTGACTGTGGGCAAAACAGCTCCCACTACATTTGTTGGGGGGTGGGGGGAGTCCCTCAAGGAAAGCCCTATAGAGTCTGGTTCCAAATGCCAAAGGGCAGGCAGGGGTGGAGTGGCAGGATTGATCAGCCCCCAACCATCTATGGTGGGGACAAACAGGAAATGGCACGCTGCTCTCACTTCGTGGGTCCCTGGGGACATCAGAGGCTACACAAGCTACGGGAAAATAAGTAAAAAGGAAGCATCAGCCACACTTTGCAACTCCTTGAAACCATCTACCACCACAGGAAGGCTGCCTTCCTTCAACCCACCCTCCGTCCCCCCAACTTCTTACACTTGGGCTCCTCAGCTCCGCCAAGCCATCTATTGTGTCCCTCCACTTTGATGTCCTAAGGCAAGCCACGTTCCAAACACTGCCCCCTCCCGGACCAAGTGGAGACTGTGAGGCCAGTTGCAAAATAAAACACGGAGCCCTTTATTCAAAAATTATTAAGAATTCAAGATGGGGACAGCAGAGCAGTAAGCCAAGATTGGGGTCCTACTAAGTGCAGGGTCTGTGTGACTGCAGGGGCCCACGTCCACAAAGCCCCCCCTGCTGCCCCCTTCCCTGCCATTGGAGACAAGCATGTGCCCCCACAGCAAGTTTAGTCAGGTAAATCCAATCCCCATTCAGCCAGAGTGCATGGGATATGTTGATCTTTGTATTCATATATTTTCTTGACAACAGGAATATAATATTCTCTTTAAAAAATAACTATGTCTTTCTATTTTTAAACGCTCAGTAACACCTAGCACAATGCTTTGTACGTAGTAAATATCAATGAAATGATGATCCTCTGAATAAAGCATCAGAACAGTCAGGAAGTCCAGCCTGCCTCCGTGGGGTTTCTGTGCTTGGCCCCCTCACTCCTGGCTGGCCACCGGTCCATGTAACCCAGGTCTTTAAGGCCATGGGAAGAGAGCGTGTTGCACAGTTCCTCTGTACCTGGACTCCACTCAGGATGGACTTCAGAAAGGACCGCCCTGCCAGGAAGGCAGACATTCAACCTTGTTTGAACCTGACTCCCAAGCTGTAGCGGTGAGAAGCGGGGATGGGGTCAGTTACACTGACAGTGTGGCTCCTCAGAGGCTGGCTGCAATGCCCTGGGGAGTTATGTCCACAAAGCGATTTGCTTTCAAAGCCCAAGTTCATTCTTGCTGCCACAGGCTATAACTTTCCCACTGAACTCGTGGCCAGGTCTCAACAGGGTGTGTGTCTGTACGCTGATGTCAATCATCTCTCTTTCGCGTCCCGCTCCAGCTTACAGAGTGGAGGTGGATCTTGCTCCCTGCTCTGTTGATGTTAGTTATTTTTATGATGGTTTTCTCTGACGCTTTGATATCTATCAAGGTCTTAAATCTGCAGTGAGCAGGGGTTATCCAAGAATCAAAGCACACAGTTGGTGCAGTTGAAAGAATGTGGATGGGAGCGAAGGCAATTTATTTCGAAGAGATTTGCCACCATCCATCATGCCAGAAAATCCACGATGTTCTCGAATTCAACAGTACCCTTCGTGGAAGGATCGCCAAATGCTTTGCAAACACTGATTTATTCCTCCTCTATCATGAATGAATATGAGCTGCTTTAACTGTCGAAGTCTCGGGCCTTAGGAAAACTAATAACAGGCACACCCATTCATCTGGAGGCCACCTCTGCCATCCTCCACCACCCAATATGCAAAGGAGAGGTACAAGGTCCAAACAGACTTCCAAAGTACAGCCCTTAACCTTGTTCCTAGAGGAAGCCCTCCCTGGGAACTTGAGGATTCTCATTTGAATACTCTTGGACAAGTTGTAGTTGCATAGCCAAACAAAAGATGGACAATAAAGGAAAGAGGAAGGGTTCAGGCAGGTAGAGTGACAGCAGAGATACATAGAAGAGTAGCATCTTGGGGCAGAGGACGGTTTCCAGCAGAATTCCCTGCCCGTTCCATGCCTTTCTGATTTGGGCAATGTCTTCCACATCCACCTACCTTGGCGAGGACTGGAATCAGAGCCTGGGGTGTCACTTTCTGGGGTCTCAACTCATCAACCATGTATGAGTCAGCTTCCCAACATGGGGACATGAGGGAAGGCTTACTTGGGGTCACAGTCAGAGGTTTCACCCCCTGGTCGGCTGGCTCCCGTGTTGGGGCAGGTGGTGGGTAGAACATCACGGCAGTGGGACCTGCTCACCTCACGGCAGCCAGGAAGCAGAAAGAGAAAGGGAGAAAGGAGCTGGGGTCCCAGTTCTCCCTTCAAGGGCATGTCCCTTAGAGAACCACCTTCCTCCCACTAGGTCCTACCTTCTGAAGGTCCCACCATCTCCCAGGAACACCCCAGGTGACTGACCAGGCCTCCAACTCGTGGGCCTTTGAGGGGTACTTAAGACCCAAACCATAGCAAACTACCCATCCATCCCTGGTTGGTCGGCCTCACACTACAGTGAAATAGCCGAGGAAGTCAGTTTACAAAGAGAAAAGGTTTATTCAGCTCACAGTTCTGGAGCTTCCCATCCAAGACTGGAGAGCTCCACTGCTTTGTGCCTCAGGCAAGGGCACCGGATGGCAATGGCGGGGAGCATGCGTCAGGGCAAAGTGCTCACATGGCTCACACCACAAGCCAGGGAACCGAAAGAGAGACTGGGAGACTGGGTCCCACAATCCACTTTGAGACCAACCCCAATGACACAAGTGCTTTCCACTTAAAGGACCCACGTCTTAAAGATCCACAACACCTCCAATCCTGCCACCTGGGAACAAAGTGTTCAACACATGAGCCTTTAGGGGTTAATGTCCATATTCAAACCATAGCCATCTTCTAAGACCCAGCCCAAGACCCCCCCATGTGAGACCCTCCACGCCATGTCTGTGCCACTGGCAACACCAAACTAAGCTTACCACCTACTTAGTGTGTGTCTGCCTCCCTGGACACACTCATCAGCACCCGAGGACAGAGGTTGTTTAGCATCTACCTTTATATCAGCACTGCCTCAGACATAGTAAGTGCTCAATAAATAACCACACCAAAAAAGAAGGAATTAGCCACGGTAAGTAGATAAAGTGACTTTGACATTGTGGCAAGCAGAGTTCCTAAAGTCATCACCCTGAAATATAGCCATTGGGCTGAATGACAACCACAGGATTGCAATAAATTATTTAGAAAATGTTAATGTGCTCCATATCCTTTGCCTTGGAAGGCAACCTCATGGGTAACATACTTTTAGAATGATTTTGATGGCATCTATAGAAAAGGCATTTATTTGTAATACCTCATCTGAGTTAATAGTCCGTAGGTGAGGAGCGCCTGTCAACATCACCTGTTTGTTGTTGGAACCAAGAGGAGCTGGTATTTCTGAGATGGGAACTCTGAACTCTACCTTCAAGTTTGCTTCCTCTCAGCCCAGGTCGCCCCTTGTCCCCTCCTGCAGACGGCCCACAGACGCATCCCTGAGGGAGGTCTCCAGGAAACGTACCCGTAGACCAGGCAGCAGTGGCAAACCAAAGCAAGCTCCCAGGATGAAGGCTTCAATCCTTTTTTTTTTCTTTTGGCACAATTTTGTTTACAGTTCAGTCCTCTGAAAGTATACGGTGTTATTGAAATATTTATTAATAACCATAATACATGTCCAAACAAATAAGCTATTTATGTTCTGCCTTCCAAAAGGCAAGTGGGGTAAAGGAGGCGGGAGGAACATCATGCATCTGCTGCTTCAGCCCTCCACGCTAAACACGGGAGGGAACGAGAAATTCTACTCTGGAGACACCAGGAAGGGACGAATTCAGGGCCTTTAGTGACAAAGTCTCTTGTTTTCTGGATATCTTCCCTGTGTTAAGCAGCACCACCCCATAACTTTGAGATCATTTTAACTCAGCAGTAAGCCTGATTTAAAAAAAAAAAAAAATGAATGTCACTCCTTACACCCCTTCAGGTTAAGTATTGTGTGATTGGAGGAGTAGGACGGCCTCACCCTCCACTGACCACATTCCCTAAACTCAGTTACCTCTGGTTCTGCACCTGTACCACTCGACTCTAATTTCCGGGGCAAATAGAGTGGCCAGGAGATGGCCAGATGAGGCCCTGCCAGGCCAAGGAAACGGAGCGCCTGGCAGCGCATCCTCGCACCCTGCTCCCATCCTCCGTGACTTTCAAGGTTAAAACACTTCTTTTCAAAGTCACAGCTGTGGACAGATGCACGGCAGCTCTACAAAGCACAGTGCTCTGAAAATCTGCCCACTGCCACCACTTTAAAGGGAAGAGCTGCTTTCATCTCCAGCTGATTGTCAGGCCCAAAGAAAGTCCTGCCGGGCCACTGCAGCAGAGCCAGCCCCGGCTGGCGGCCTCTGGGAAGAGCCTCTGGACACTGGGCTTCCAGAAAACAGGCGAGACTGGAGAGGAGAAAGAACAGGGCCAGGGCCTCTTAATGGGTCAGAATGAGACACCTGAGTCTACCCAGCTATCGCCCCCAAGTGCCTTGAGGAGGTGTCCTGCATGCAGGCATCAGGGACAGTTATCCTGACAGTGCCCGGCAAAGGCATTTAAAGTGTGCCGCTCCCAAGCCCTCTAAATGGAAGCAAAGTGATATTTTGGTGAAGAATAAAAAAGTGCCACAGTCAACACTTTTCCATTCTAGTTCTGTGACCAGGAAACCAGGCAGACAGGAATGGAGAAGAGCCTCCACAGTTCCCACCTGCATGTCCTCACCTCGGAAGCCACACACAGTTTTCTACCAAGTACAGCGTGCACGGTCCCAGATGTCGCGCCAACCACAGTCGACCCTTAAACAAAGGAGTGGGATTTGTAGACTTACTTTCTGGATGTTTGGTGATCCCTGTTTCAGGATGGAATAATCCTTGCTCGCAGGGGAGTCTTAAAAAATAGAGTCGCAGTGACTCTGCTTTTGTTTGTTGAACTTGGAAAGGTATATTTAGAATTTGTCTGGTCCAAATGCCCATTGAGCAGATCAGCAAGGAGGTGGCTCCCAGAAGCCTCCTCTGACCTCAGCCTGTTGCCCAGAGCTCAGCTACCTGGCAGCTGGATGTGGCCAACAGAGAGCGATTGTTGGACTCTGGGCAGCAGAGAAGGCAAGGCCAGGGGGCTGCTCCTCCTGTCTTGGAGTTAGTAGGAAGTCCCTGCAGAGGCGGTGTCCCCTGAGGTCCCAGGACCAGACAGACCCTCTCTGCTTTGCCTGGCTCCCTCTGGGCAGAGGGTCCCATTTTCCTGGCCCTGGACCACCACCTTTCCCCTAGTCTCTGCAGCCCAGGGGGGTTGGATGCGTGTGCATTCTGATTTCTCAATGGCCTCCCTGACCAATGTCACAGTTCTCTATAGTGTATTAAATCTCTCTGTCTAGACTGCAGAGAGTAGATTTGACTCCCTGGATCAACCCTGAGTGACATACCTAATGTCTGAATCCTCTCCACAGTATTTCTTTTAGGAAGCTTTCTAAACTTTGCTCACATGCTTCCAAAGGCTTGGAATTTATTACCTCCCAAAGCATCCTTTTCCAAATAGAGCGGTTTAAACACTCATCCTTGCGTCATGCTAGTAAGTCTCCCACTTGCCGTTGGCTTCCTTTAACCGAGTTTCCTGGAATTAGTTCAAGCACTCTTTTGAACACCAGAGCCCACAACTGTCCCCCTCCTGTAAAGGCGAGGTTGGGGGTGCATTTGTGGTCTCATTTGAAGTCCTGCCTAAAATTTCACCATGTATGATCTATTGCTTACGATTAAAACACTGACACTTTGAAGCATCCATTTTACAAAAATACCACATTTGTGGGGGAAGGCACAAAGTGTGGCCATTCACCACAAGCTTGGTGAGAATGCATCCTGTGTCTTCCCTCTCAGCTGCTAGTTGGGAGCAGGGCCCTTGAAATAGGATCTTTGTGAAATGAGGGCTGTGGAGAGCAAGGATTGTGGCCAGCAAGGATTTTGGAGCAACCAGGAGTCCTGAAGTCAAAGCCTCCCAGGAAAGTAGACCAGACTGGGGCATTGAGCTGCCAAAGGGAGCAAAGTCAAAGGGCAGAGAGACACCTCCAAGAGAGCAAGGGCTCCTAAGGGGACCCTCCCACATGGCAGTGCTGCCCAGGGCTGGCCCTGCATTCTTGAATCTCTCCCGCTTCCAGGGCTTCACTCCTGTGGCTCCTCGCCTCTGCACTGGGCAGGCTGAAGCTGCAGCCAGCCAACCTTTACTCCAACAAATAAAAGGAAGGAAAGTGCAGACAGAACTATTATTTGCATTTGTATGTGCAGTTCCTGCAAGTTTTAGCATATTTCATTGGTAAGCGCTGCAGGAAGTGAAAAATACAGCTCCAGAAGAGATTTCATCCAGCTGCCCTCTTCCCAGAAAGTAAACAGATAATAAAATAAATCTAATCAGCATTCCTTTTCACTTAGCTGAAATTAAATTTTACTCATCATGGGTAAGTGGCTAATTACATGTTTAGTGTAAAGAAAATTCCGAGGATGTTACCTTATTTACTTTCTCCTTGTGTCAACAGACGAGGGGACATTGGCATTCAGAAGGAGGTGGCAACAGCTGGCTGCCGATGCAAGCTCACCTTTTATGGCCTGAACTCAAAGCTGGACAAAGCAGACAGCGGGAACCCGGGAATGAAATCCCCTGCAGCCCCAAACCCAGGCAGTTTGTCCATTAGTTTATAGCAACTGCAAATTCTGAAGATATTGCTTCTAAAATGGATTAATCCCTGGGGCCCAGGAACTTAAAAATTTTATAAAAGCCAAAATTTCTCAAATGCTGACTACATCCTAGGAGTTCTTATGTACCCATTTCACAGTGGTAGAAACCAAAGCTGAGACTAGACACCACCCCGTGATCCATCAGCTGGTGAGACCCAGATCTGTCTGCCTCCGAGTCAGTCCTTCTGACCGTGGCACTGCCAAAGGGGGCTCCTTTCATAACACACCATGGTGACCACATTGTCACATTGAGCCCCACACTTCTGAGGTGCTAGGTCAATAGTAAAAGAGTCCCTTAAAAAGAACTCAAAATGAACGTCACCACAGCACTGGTCATCTGTCACCTGCTCAAACATCCTCATTGGGCCTTGTCCCAAGGAAACATCTGTCTCCTAAGCCACCTTCGGGGTGACTGACCTTCTAAACAGTCGCTGGCTTCCCAAGCTGTGTCACTCCACCAGGTTTTGCAGTCTGGAAGTGGTGGTTACACACAGCACACTGGCAGCCCTCTTCCTGCCAAGTGTTAAGGAACTCAAGCAGACTGTGCAGCTCAGGAGACTGTTAATGAGCGCTGTATGTTTAATTCCCAGGGCTCCGAGCAGAAGCCTGGGGTAGTCTTTTTTAACTCAGGAAAAAAACATAAATGCAAATAATTCCATACAAATAGAACTGTCCTGAATCAGTAATGCCCAAATGATTCTGTGCACAATTATTCCAGCTCCCGATCATTACTAATCGAAACTTGAGTTTATGTCATTACATTTTATTTATAACACACTTCAAACAAATGTGTCCAGTCTCTGAAAAAGGGATTTGGGTGGTCTTTTTTTAATCCTCAGCTTTATGCATCCTAAGTCATTGTCAACATCCTATCAGGTTTTAAATTCATTTTACTTTTGCCTAGAAGTGTTTGGAATTTTATCTGGAGACACAGTTAAGCAAAAATCTGCTTTATCCTAAAGCCCCAAAGTTGGTCACAAGCAGCCTCTGGGTATAAATAAAGGGAAGCAAGTCAAATCACACCTCTAAGAGTGGCCACAAATACGGAAGAAAACTATTTTTCCTCTCCACTCTGAGAAATTAATCACCAAACTGTTGTTGGCTCAGCATAGATGCTCCCAGCATAGCATACCCGATGAGTCTCTCTGGGTCCAGCACTGAGGTCAGAGAATAGGATACTTGTATTTATTGTGACTTGGGAGACAGATGAGCTCATTTAGAACACACGAAAGACCACACAGAAGTCACCAACTTTTCATGGGGCCAAACCCTCCCTGGGGAACAGACCTATCCTCTCCGTGTGTTTCTGGAGAGTGACCAGAGACACAGGAATAAAAGAGGTCATCAAGTCACTGGAATGTGGGCTGCAAGAAAGCAATAGCTGAATCAGATTGAAAATCATATTCTTATGATCAAAGCCCCCTGAGGGAAGAGCTGGGGTTGGGTTCTGGGTGCTTCTCTGGCTGAGAATGCAAAGTCAGAAGAGTCCACCAAAATGTGCTCTTAGTATCACACACTCAAGGACCCAGGCCTGTCCCCACCCACACCAGTTCCATAAGATCAATTTGGAAACCCAGGATTGCACTTCTAATATTGCCCTGGATTTAAAATACTTTCCAGAGGGGTCTAGTATCTACCGGGAAAGAACCTCCCAACACAAGAGTAACAGGTTCCAAACCCCTAGAAACTGCCTATGAGCTGGCAAATTAAATTACAGTGATCTCTCTGACAGCAACGTGTGTCCCTAACCCTCTCTGCCAAGTGAGGAAATTTTATGTAATAAAAGGAACAAAAGACGGCAGATGCCATTGTGTCTCCACCATATCCCCTGGATCCCATCATCTTGCTGCATGTGGGCCAGGCCTGCCACAGCCTTTTCCTGCCCTCCTGGCCATGGGTCTGTCTGGCCTCTGAAGGCCTTTTTGCCTGACCACATCATGGACAGAAATGCTGGGAGCTATGACCTCCCAGGAGCAGCTCTAACGAATGCTTAACAGGTGTTGGGGTACAAATACCCCAGCTCCCTAGCCCCACAACCACGGTGACTCAGGACGTGTGTTTGCACAGGCTCCTGGACCTTCCCGGTGCCTGAAGCAGCTGTCCTAACAAATCTAAGGTTGGCTGCCTTCTCCTCCATCTCATTTCCCTATTTTCTGTCTAATATATCCTTCATTTCACAATGAAACAATTTGCACTACAATTTCTGTCTCAAGGTCTTTTTCTGGAAAATCCAAACTAAACTGTTTTCTAAATAGTACATCAAAAAGAAAAAGAAGAAAGAAAGAGAGAAAGAAAGGAAAAAGGAGAAATAATAGCACAAATAAAATGCTACCACACTTTTAAATAAAGAATAATACTGTATTATCTGGCTCATTACCTCAACGATAGTGTGAGTTCTGCTTGGGGGAAGGAGGTGTGCACAATGTGATGGCTTTTGAATCCTGAAGGTGAGGTGGAAGGAAGAACATCCCAATTTTGAGGATGGAATGCTGTGACACCAGAGGTGGGTAGCTTTGACTCTCTGTCCTTTCTTTCTTTTACGGTGACTTAAAATAGAAATCCAGCTTTCATGAAACTTTTTTTTTTTGTCATTTCCTCCTCTCATGACACAAACGGCCAGTCTGCAGTAGTTGGCATAAACCACCACCTTCAATCCCCCAGAGGTGCTTTGAACCCCACTTAAAAAGTGGGTGAGAACTGCCCGCAAGTTATTTTAAGAGTGAGAATTTAATAGAGGGGATTAGCTAAAGAGGAAAACTGAAAAGGCAAAGAGGAGACAGGCAACTTCAGGGAGCACCGTCTCTCTCCAGGGACTAAGGAAAAAAGGGGGGGCACCTCAGAGCTGGGAGGCCAACTCTGGGAAGAAGCAGCTGGGCCAACCCTGGGTTTCTAGGATGCAGGCTTTTCTTATGCAAACAAGGGGGTGGGTAAACTCCCCGTCAACAGTTGTCCTACTGGGAGAGTGATGCCTTCTGACACTAAGAGGAGGGACCCCAGGGGCTGGAATTCAGGCCTTTCATCTGGGGGATCCAGCAGCCTCTGGGTCCCTCTGAGCTGGTAAACCGGGTCAAGCTCCAGGCGGGCAGGAAAAGGCGGCAAGCACAGCACCTGCTCCTCCTCCAGGCCCCCAGGCTCCTTCTGGCACCTCTGTTGACTGAGACTAAGGAGCCAGGGACCAGGGCAAAGTAGAAATGGGGTTTGCTCCCAAAGGCAGAGATCAAGGGTGGACTTCAAGTGGAGGTCAACAGTGTCACAGTGGACGTGCTCAACAGGACGAGTTCAACTCTGTCCATTTCCCTCTCCTCCTCTCTTTCTCTCAAAGTTCCTGGCTTTATCTCAGATGAAGGCTCCTTCAGCCCAGTTACCTTCTCTCTCATCCTCATGTCTTCCCACTGTTACTTCTAGCTTCTCCTCAATATTAAAAGCATTCCCTTTCAGCTCACCACTTAGATCTTTACAATCAGGACTCTCGAGTTTCGATGACTATGCGCCATCATTTCACCGACAGAAATACACAGACTCAGGAGAATGGCATGATCCAAACCCGTAGGAAAATGTATGCTGTTGAACCAGGTTCAAGACAGGTGAGCTGTGTGCTGTGCACCATGGTCCTCTGGGTGGCTGCAACCACCAGGGTGACACTTCTCTCTTTTGGCTGCTGTCTCCCTGAAGGGCAAAGCTTAGTTATGGTGAAAAAAAAAAAAATCTCATTTAAAAAAAAAATCTCATTTAAGTGCATTTGATTTTGCATTTGGGGGACATATTCCTCTATCTAACTAACACAGGGCACATTTGTGCATAGAGACAGGCATTTTAAAGAAGAGTTGGTTAAGAACTGGGACCATTTTCCAGACCTAAAGTTGAGAATGACCTCATCCTGCTTGGAAGTTTCTCAGTGTGGCTCTGCTGCAAATAACCTAATATTCTCTCACATCTCTCCAATGTACCTATAAGACGAGCAAGCCAAAATAGCACTCAAGACTCACTTGAGAACTGTTAATGCACAAACTCTACCTGGATATGTAGGATTCACGCATTGGAACTGTTGGATCTTGATTTCCCAGGAATTCTAAGAATACTTCCACCACGAATACAGCCCAGTAAGGGTGGGAAGAGCTACAGAACTCAAAGCCCCACCGTGTTGCTGGGTCCCTGATTTCCCAACTCTACCCACCCAGGTCTGCACGGCTTATGCTCAGACACCTGCGGTCCACCTGCTTCCCAAAGGTTTTAATGAGGGATCTAATAGATAAAAAAGGAAGAATCTTTGACTTGTTTCTTCAAAGTACTTTAAAATAACATATTGTGATAAAAACCTTCATCAACTTCCATCTCCAGAGAAGCACCAAGTTATGTTATAACACATCAGAAACAGTACATCACTCCTGAACTGTCCCACGGTTTCAGACTCTTGCTCAGCTTGTACTATTCCTAGTTCCCAAGAGGGCGGTGGATGTAAGTCTGACTTTACGAAACAGGTCACGGCCAGCTCAAGTTCAAGTCCTGCAGCCCCAAAACATTTTTATTTCAAATGTAAGTTTCCATAAACTTTCAATTTAGTCACAATTTCAGGCACTTCTGATGTTTGTGGAATCTTCAGGGTGCTGATGCCCAGAACACCCCCTATGTCACAGACGACTGGTCACACAGTCCAAGACTGTCATGAGGCCTAGATGGAAAACTTCGCCATCTCTCTCTGCATTTAACTTTCTAGTTAATGGCTTATTTGTCAGATGAGTACACACAGAGCCATGGAAACAAATATCTCCCTGTCTTGAAAACTGCAGAGAAGCTGAAAGAACTTTAAATAGTTCTCCCAGATCATCCTCTGTCGCATCCTACAAGGGAGTGGTTTTTTCTGCATTTTCACAAGAGGGTCCCTTCTGGCTTGGTACTCCTTGGCCTTTACCCCTGGCAGTCAGAGCCCCACCTGGGCCCTGAGACTTTAAAGTAGAGGCCACAACTAAGATGAAATTCAGCAAAATCTAGAGTTCTTCCTTCCTTACTGTCTTTGCCATTCCATCCTCCAAAGTTTGGTGCAAGCAATCTGCAAAGAAAACACGCAGGATATTCTCCTCATTCCTTATAAAACACTGGAGGCAGCCTCCACTCCATACGGACCATCAATCCTCCTCCTTCACACCTCACAAACCACTCGTCACACCTCACTCTCCTGAACCAACCACTGATCGTCCTGTACTGACCACACCATCCACTGAGGCTCCACCTGCTTCATTTAAGAATGAAAAACTTCCAAGTGTACCTAAGTGTGGTTTCTTTCTTTATTTGATCATTTAGCTTGATTTTAACTCATTCCAATAAAACAGAACCTCCATGAGGACAAGCAGTGTTGATCTCCGTGCTGCCTTCCCCCTGCCCATCAAGCACAACACCTGTCACACAAGGGACTCAACAGAACTTGTTAAATGAATAATGGCAAATGGAAGGAGAGTGTATCCTGAAAGTCCTCATTCCAAACGTGACTGGAGCTGTTGACATAAAAATTAATCTAGATAAAAATCATTTCCAATATTAAAAAGCCATCTGGTTTTAAAACATACAGGGAAATTTGAGTCCTTTTTTATTTGATTTGAATTTTTTTCTGAAAATTCCCAGTTCCATCTCTATGTATTTAATGTGATCCTCATTTCACTTTATAACAGAACTGTTGAGAGCCACAGCCAGTCGGAATGGCCCCTGGCATTTGGCCAGAAGTAATGGTTGAGAGGCGAGCCATTAAGATGATGCTGGATTGATTCAATTGTATATTAGACCTTTACTGTCTGCCTGGGGAGCCCACTACTTTGGAGTTCTCCCGAGGATTGCCTGGGGCGTTCACGTTGGTAGGGGAAGTTCCAGGAGAGGGAGTTCAGTGTGTCCCAGAGAAGGCCGCGTGAGTGGCGTTCTAGGGAGTTGGAAATAAAGTTTGTTCCTGCTTGAGTGGCTTGGGATTTGTGCCCAGCCAGACTGCGGCAACATACAATAGTACACAAAATCAAACAAGGTCTGTATGTTTTTTTGGACATCTGTTTCAAACATATCACTTGGAAAGATTTTTGGTTTGGGCAGGGGGGCTTTGGGCATTTTGTTTTGTTTTTATCTCAACTGCAAACTCCAAGCATCTGGGGACCTACTATTTTGTTGTTGTTGTTGTTGTTGTTGTTAGTACCACTGGCCCTAACACAGTACCTAGGACATAATATTAGATAAATGTCTGAATCATATTGCATCGCCTGGGCAGTAGCTCCTGTTTTGAAGCCCTTCCCCACTGTGAAATACTAGATCTTCTATTATTTCAGTTAAATCCCATTTCCTCCAAGAAG